>NC_046164.1:14896674-15151674 GCF_011064425.1 Rattus rattus | reverse complement strand
GTAAAAAGAAAATGGAAACTCCACTTGCGAGACCCTAAACAAAAGATCAGACACTGGAGATATATATATATATCTATTATATATTTGCACAGGCAGTTAAAAATGAACGAGAACATGAAAAATTTACAAGGTGAAAATGTTTGAAGAATGACTCTTAAGTTTTAAAACCTTTCCTCCTTTCAAACTCAGAAGGGAAACCAAAAAGACAAATGACAGGTCCCTGAGGGGAAATGCCATCTGAAAACATTTCTGGTCACCTGGTGTCCTTTTCAAACATTACTATTTAGAGCTATGTCTTAATTCTGGTTGATGTTTTCATCCTGAGGATTCTGAAAATTATAACATCAGTGGGGACCGTGGTGGGGACAGGCCAAGTGGCCTGAAGACAGATCTCAACATGTTAAACACAGTCACTCACAGTGTGGACCCGTGTATTTGAGGTGCATGTTGTGACAACCTCCTGATCAGAGAACACAGGAGTTTCAAAGAAGTCAACCCACTTCTAACTAGCAGACTACATTTCCCCCAACGGGGGAACTAGGCATGAGAAAGTCAGCATGACTCAAGGTGTGCTCATTGACAACTCGGCTTCTCCAAGCCCCATTTTTTAGCTCAGAGCAGCACCAGACATGTTAGGGCTTAAGGTTTTAAATCGCACAGGCCCCATTACCTGGGGGATTAACTGTAGTTTCTTATTCTTGTCAAGAGCAGACCTGATCACTAGGAAGGCTCGGGGCAACAAAGTGACTTTGGCTTCCACAGCTCAGAACACTGTGCTTTCTTAGGAAGTGGGATGCATGTTGAGTGTACTGGCAACACTGTAGCATACACTTTCCCATACATACCTCAGCCCTACATTTAGGCAAAACCCACAGCTGTCCTGGAAAATCACACAGTTATTGTTACTATTATCATTGTCATACGCAACAGTAGTAATACTTTGGGGGATAATGAACCCCCAGCCTTACCTGTGCTAAGCCCCTCTAAGCCCCTCAGAGCTACACTCTCAGTCTCTAATTTCTTAATATACACTGAACAAATTATCTAAACTGGTCTCACATTTACAATATTTTAAACATTCACTCTTATCTTTATATAGCAGGGTTTGTTTGTTTTTTTCTGTTAAGTTTTCAGACAAGGGAGGATATATTCAAGAAGTCCACACCTCGGTATTAACTTTTAAATTTAAGTTGTTCCCTGGGGTTGAGGGAGCAAAGGGGTCCCGGTGGTAGTTTTTCTAACCACATATCAAAGTCTCCCACAAACGTCACGTGACTACAGGCAACCTACGGACTTTGGGAAGTCAGTCGAGGACACAGATTACTGAGCCTCTTGTCTTCTGACCTGTCAGCACCTGCAGTCTAGGAGGAGGAACCACCGAGCCTTTAAATGGAAACCAGTTGACCCCTTCCAGATCAAACAGTAAAATCGCAGCTGTAGGCCGATAAATAACCAAGAGCATAAAATGTCTGTCAACAGGAGGCGCCAGGGCAAGGGGCAAACGGCGACGACCTGATGTGGACCCCCTTGAGCGAGCTGCCCTCACCTGCGGGGAGACCCGGGTGGAGGGGGGGATTCCCTGCAGTGTGTGTGGGAGGGTGTGGGGTGGGGGGACACACAGGTGCGCGCTCAACCACGGGAACAGCGAAGGCACCGCCCGGGTGCGGTCGCCCCCTCCTCTCGCCTCAGATGACCCCAGCATCCAGGAGAGGTGCGGGCAGGGGACCGCGCCCTCCCTCCCCCGGGGACGTGGGAGCCGTGCGGCCGCCGCTTAGCAGGTGACTGTGCCACCTGCCCGCAGCGGGAGACCCAGGTGAGGCGCCACCAGGTAACCGCACCTGCCCTGCCGCCCCCACCTGCTGCTGCGCGCCCCCTTCTCCCGCCGACCCCGCCGTCCCCGCCGTCCCCGCCGTCCCCGCCTACCTTTGCGCTGGAGCCCCCAGGGCCCGCGCTACCCGGCCTGCCGGAGTGAGCAGAGCGGCCAGCGCCCGCACTCCGCAGGCGGCTGCGGCTCAGCGGGAAGCCCCGGCGCTGCCCGGCTCGCCGCCCAGGAGCCGCTCCATTGTGACGCGGCGCGCGCGGCCGGCCAATGGGCGCGCGGCGGCGCGAACCGCTGACTAAGTTCGCGCGCGGAGGAGGAGCGGAGCGCGCGGGCTGCGCAGGCTGCGCCGGCTGCGCAGGCGGGAGCCGAGAACGCGCAGCGCCGCCTCCGAGCCACCCTTACCCGGATCGCTCCGCCACCCGGCCCGAGAGTCCACCCGGCCTTGGGACGGACCTCGGGGCCCCGTGACTCACCCTCCTGCTGCACACAAAGCGCAGCTGCCACCTCCCGGAGCCAGCGCCATGCGGCCGCCCGGATGCCCTCGCCCAGCCTGACATCCGCGGTGCATGGCAGCCACACTCCTCGCCCGGAGCTGGGGCTGCATTCCAGAAACCCAGGAACCGGGGCTTAAGTCTGTTCCGCGGGCGCGCTACTCCAGCAGAGGACCCCGGCCTTCTCACGTGTGCACCCCTGAGAAACTTGTTATTGACACAACTTACTCCACCAGGAAGGGTGGGGTGCACCGCGCAGGGCCTGCCTTAGTGAAGTCCCTTTAACGTTCTTGAAGTCGCGTGACTGGAAAGGTTGCAGGGCCCACGGGGAGGTGGGGGGAGGGAGGTTTACCGTAGTGCCAAACTAAGCAACTTTGGGGCCTCCAAAATGCCATGTTTTTCTTTCCAGTGTCTTTATCTTCAGCGTGAGGTGACAAGGACTACACCTCCTAACAGTCGTAGTATTTCATTGTGGATGGCCACCTAACCCGCCCGCTTTCTTCGGTTAATGGCCTCGTATCTGAAGAGTAACAGTGTGCCTTACAAGTTAAGCAGATTTTTAATACAAATCCAGAACTTTGGGTGATTTAATAGTTCTATCATCCTCCTAGAATCTTTAACTCCCCCACATACTCCTTGTTCCTCTTTAAACTCAGCCTTTGCCCAGGTTTATTTCTAGCACAAGGATTCAATTCAGCAAGATTTGTATCTCTTCGTTGCTATGGTGTTCACATCCCTAGGTAACAAAACACCCCCAGAGGAGTAAATGAAGACAGCATTTGGATCACCTGATCAGTTGGGCACCCAATACCTCCACACACTACTGAGGTGTGTAAGACTGCGCTGTGTCCAGTAGAAACCAGTCAGAACTCCAGCCCAAAACACCCTGGAAGTCACTGCTATGCCCGTCTTTGTCCAATTCATTCTGAGTGGCAGTTGCCTTGAGTCTGGAAGGAAACATTGAAAATATTTTGAGGCCTGACAGCTCCACAGTTAAGAGCAGAGAGTGTTCTTACAAAGGACTAGAGTTCTGTTGTGGTTCACAAGTGCCTACAACTCCAGCTCTAAGTGTTCTGACACCCTCTTCTGTCCTCCGAAGGCATCCACACACATGTGCACCTACATATATGCGCTCCCACACACATGTACCCCTCCACACGCGGCACACACACGCACATCTTTTTTTTTTTTTTTAAGTTCCTTCATTTGAACACAGGGCAGATTGCCATGAAATTGTGTGTAAGACCCTGTGAACACATCTGTCACTCTAGACTTAAATGTGGCCCTCAAACTGCTTACCACCTGGACCAAAGTTTTTTAAGTATCATTTTGAGGGAGAAAAAGTAAGCGCTGTAAGAGAATCAGGGCATTAGGTCAGAACATAAGCTGGACATCTCTGATTTCATGACCTTGACTGAATGTTTGAGAAAAGTTTCAGGGGGGAGGGGATGGGATGGGGAGTTGTGGATGGGAAACCGGGAACGGGGTAACATTTGAAATGTAAATTAAAAACACCCAATAAAAAATGTTTTAAAAAGTGATGTTTTCTCTCCAAGACCATGAATACATAATGTTTTCTGTCACAGCAACATGGTCGCTTGTGGGAGTTGGGGAAGTTACTTAACCCTTCATGTCCTTGCCTCTACAGCCAGAGATTATAAACTTGGTGGTCAGTTTTAATTCCAGCCCGATGGGGACACATAATAAAATCAGCTTCTTTGGTAGTTCAACCTATCAGCAGGAAGCAACGGTGATCAAGTTCGTTCAAAATGTATGAAGTCCAGCACATGCCGCAGATATAGATGTTAAATGTCATTACTGTTAACACATTACTAATTTTCATCAGCAAAGTCACCTCCTGCGAAAGTAGTTTTTATTACGACAGTTGGAGGAGCCAGGCGGATGACTTCATACCATTCGGGGGAAACTCCTGAAGTGTCACTCAGGATTTCCTCTCCGCTTTATCCCCCATGTGCATCATGGGAAGAGAAAGGTGAATGACTTCAACTGCTGTTCTCAGAGAGATCTGAAACACCCTGCACATCAGCGTCATCTGGGCCCTTAAAAACAGCACATTCCACGTCTTCCTCTCGCGTATCTGCTCTGAACATTGTCTTGAGATAGCGGTTCATCTTCATGGCTCTTCTTACGAGCTGTAGATTAGAAAAGCCAAAATAAAATGATCTAATTTTCTGCCACACCTCACTTCTGCCGGTGGTAGGGTCTTTCCATTCATGTCACAAAGGGAATAAGACCAAATGTGTGTGTGTGGTCGGTTCCTCTGTATAATGTTCACTTAAAGTCACAAGTGTTAGAAAATAAGGAATTGCTACATCTAATTGTTTGTCATCTAATAGGCAAACTCAGTGAGCACAGGAAGGAATTTTCTAACTTGTGGGATTGGCAGGTCTCTCTCTTGTGTTAGTTTCCTGGAATGAAACAGAAAGGTCTTTGAGTGACATATTAAGCTCCATGCCATGGGGCTTGCCTGTGACGAGATGAGTTTTCTCTGCTCTTAGAACTTTTTGTTCTATAAGAGACAGAATAGTGTCCAGCATTAATAGTTCTTTAATAGTTCATTAATAGTTCTATAAGAGACAGAATAGTGTCCAGCACTAATAGTTCTTTCTCCAGAGGTCGGAGGGATGGCTCGGTGGTTAGGAGCACATGACAACACCTGTAGGTTCAGGGAATCTGATGCCTCTGGCCTCCTCAAACAATGTTCGTGCACACACACACACATACACACACATACACACACACACACACACACACACACAAACACACACACACAAGTTAAAAGTAAATCTTAAAATAGTTCTTTTTCATTCTAGTAATTTTTCAATTTTTTTTTGCGATAATGAGAAATCCTTTTTTTTTATTAAATATAGATCTGATAGAGGTGAAGACAGAATACCAAAATAACTATAGTAATGAAATTTCTTATGTATATAGACCCTCTGCTTGTAGAGAAGATATGGTGTTCAGATGGCACTTCATATCTCTCTCTCTCTCTCTCTCTCTCTCTCTCTCTCTCTCTCTCTCTCTCTCTCCCTCTCTTCCTTCCTCTTGCAGACAGCTCTCACTGTGCAGCCCTGTATATACTATAGACACTAGGATGGCCTTGGTCCACCTTTGCCTCCAGAGCTCTGGGACCAAAAGCACACATAACCATGCCCAGCTAGCATATTGCCTCCTAAAATGGACGTGAGCTGCAGTGCACTCACGCTTGGCTGGAAGTGTGCAAGGCTATCTACGAACGTCCATGCGAGTAGGGCCACCTGTCTACCACAGTATCTCCTGTCATAGCCACACTTGTCACTGTAGGTCTCAGGGTATTATTTGCTGTTCTCAGGTATTATCTGCCCCTGTAACTGATACCAGACGAGAAGTCATGTAGGAGAGGAAATGTTTATTTTTTGTTCTCCTGGCAGCTCGAGGTGCAGGTGGAGGCAACTTACCAGGCTGTGATTGTGATGGCAGCAGTGTGCAGTCACCTATACCCAGGCAGAGGAAGAGAAAGGGGGAATATGCAGTTATCCACTGGCTTTTTCCCTCTCCCATTGTACTCTGGGACCCCGGCACATGGGCTGATAGAGCCCACTTTCAGGACTGTTCTCCTCCCCCTAAAAGATGTGTCTCATCCAAATGTCCTCAAGGTGACTATGGAAAGAATATCATAGCAAGGAGTACTGCGCCCAACCCTGAAACGGTCCTTCCACCTTATGGATTCTAATGTAAAATGGTCCTCTGAGGCTGCACCCTACTTTCATGTCTTGGCTCAGGGCCTTAATTCTGTTTTCAGGTCATGGATGCTACCCCAGGAGGGGGAGTCTATCTGGTACCTCCCTATGCTGCTAAACGCTCAGCCTGCAGCAGCTCCAAGGTGGGTGGGAGAAGGGGTCAGGCCTGAAGACAGACTTTTGATTCTCTCTGCAGGGCAGCATCTTCTGCCTCACTGTTGGTAGCTCTGTCATTGTGTCCTGTCAGACATGTGCCGCATCCGCCAGGCTAACTGCATGGGACTGAGCATGTTGCCACTGCTGAAGTGTTACACTGACCTCCACGGGCTCTTGGTGACTGTAGTTAGAGAAAAGCTTTCCAGGAGCTTGGAACACATTCTGAGAATGGCCTTGAGGGTGGGCTGAGTGGGGAGGACTCCCAGCCAGGCAGGGGATCAGGTTACTGTACATGTGCTTGGAATAAGGTAACTTGACCTAGAAAGCCAGACTGCCATTGTGTGAAGCTCACTGTGAGATTCTGTGTGAGTCCACTGCCTAGTGTAGTCCCAGTCTAAAATAGTCAGGGCCACAGAGTGTTTTTACCGCCCACTCTGCTATGCACCTCCATCTGCCTTAGCCAAACACCGTCTTCATCAGAGCAGTGCTTGAAGGCGACTCTCGTCAGAGTCCTCCCCGTGGAGTCCTCCCCAGGAGAAAACACAGTTCCCGCAGGAAGAAGGGAGACATCCTCAGCTGATCTGTCTTCTGGGAATTCGTCCAAATATTTCTTTGAAAGTTTCCCATGCATCCCATTTAAAGGAAAGATGCTGTCATCTGGGTCACATTGAGTCCATTCGAGCAGCCAGGCTGTTGTTGACTCTTGTCCATAAAAGGGAGGTGATTCCTGAGGAAATACGGCTGAGTGGAGCCAGGTGGAAGCCCAGGAGTAAAGGAGTGGCATCTCCCTCCCTTGTTGTCATGGAGTGTGCTGTCATGGACCCACTTGGATGGGTCCTCAGTAGTTGGGAGACAGTGGTTCCTGCTGGGAGCCCTACGAGGATTCATCCTTCCTCCCCCCAGCATTGTTGAAATCTAGGCAAAAGGTTTCCTGCTGCTGGGAAAGTGGCCTCACACTGAACCCTTCTATCTCAGCTGGACTTTGTAGACCCCATTTTCCCCACTCAGTAGCTGTGTTTTGTTTTTATGGCTCAATAAAAAAAAGAAGTCTGCTATTTTTTTTTTTTTGGTGTGTGCGTGTGTGTGTGTGTTTGCTTTTTATTTATTTATTTATTTATTTTTGAGGCAGGATTTCTCTGTGTAGCCCCAGCTGTCCTGGAACTCACTTTGCAGAGAAGGCTGGCCTCAAACTCAGAGATCCACCTTCTTTTGTCCCCTGAGTGCTGGGATTAAAGGCTTATGTCTTTACCATCCAGCCTATCAACTAATTTCACTACATGACAAGTACTTGCCTTCATTCTCAACAGTGGCAAGTCTTTAAAGGCAGGAACAATATGTCCTATTGTTTATTAAGGGCTTGGGAAAAAGTTTCAGAAAAGTTGTAGAGGAGCCCTAGGCAGAACATTTTGGAGCTGGAGGAGAAAGATGTGTGTTTCCAGAAAACATCATTATTCTCCCCTGGTGCTCTTTGGGTTGACAGACTCAGGACAAACTACTGCTGACCCTGTAAGTGGGCCTTTCTCTTTCTTTTGTGTTTTATCTGTCCTGGGCATACTCCATATTTTAGACATTGTATCATTGTGTCAGACATTGTATCCAACAAAGTATCTTTGTAGCAGACATTGTATCATTTGGCCTACTAATTTACCAACAACAAACAGCTATTCTGAGCTTAGTGCCTTTGAAACCCACAGATTGTCTTGGGTCTTTTAGTCCATGTGATGGGGACTGCCTTTGCCCATCAGAAGCTTTTTCCTAGCATTGTTCCAGATAGTATTAGGTAGACCTGATAAACCAATGTCTTATTACGGTTTTATTGCTGTGAAGAGACACCATGCCCAAGGCATCGTGTTGAGGGACAACATTTAATTGAAGCTGACTTACAGTTTTAGAGGTTCAATCCATTATCATCATGGCAGGAAGGATGGCGGCATCCAGGCAGACGTGGTTCTCTAGAAGAAGCTGAGAGTTCTATATCTTAATCCACAGGCAACTAGCAGGGGACTTTTTCTTGCAGGGGGTGGAGCTTGAGTACTAGCCAACCCCCACAGTCACACATTTCCTCCAACAAAGCCACACCCACTCCAATAAAGCCACACCTTCTAATAGTCACACTTGCCATGGGTCAAGCATATTCAAACCACCACAACTGATAAGCATTTCAACAAGCTAAACTTCTAGACACATCCACAGCTCCATTCTCCTGGGCCTTGGTTTCTTAATCCTGCATATTTAATTGCCTGCTTATCTTTACATTAATTTATTTCCATATGCTTTTTATGTCTACTTACTATGCCCACTGATTTTTTATGTCTGGAGAGTATGAGTGTAGGTCCTTGGGTCTAAAGAAGCTTGGAGTTACCTGGCATTGTAGTGCACACCCATAGTCCCAGCTGTGCCTTTGGGGCCAGCCTGGTCTATATAGTGAGACCATGTAAGAAACAAATAAAACATCAACTTTAAAAAAGCTTGAAGTTTTCAGAACTTAAAAGTAGAGGCAAGTGTGTGAGAGTGGACGTAATGTAGAGTCCTCTCATTGCTAGTTACAAGTGTTGGATCATTCAACAAAACTATGTCTCAGGAACCACACTGAGGATATCCAGAAAAACGGATACGGATGAAGGTGATAAGGACAGTGTGGGAGAAATTGAGGTGACAGCTACAAATGATGGGACCACAGTGGATGGGATCTGCCCTGGCTTGGACCTTCTGATCCAGACTTCGAGACTATTGAGAAGAAGGTACAGAATAGCGTTTGGAACTTTGTTCAGAGAAAGCAATGAGTGGGCTAGGGAATAAATGGTTTGGGTTGTGAGTTCTGAGACACAGGGGCTGTCTTAGGGAGCTCTAGGCTTCTGGCCTGGTGACCTTGCTCCCTGGACCTTGCCTTAAAGGGAAGGAAAACCTTAGGGTTTTGGTTCTGGGGCTGATGGGACTTACTTTGTCACAGCCCCTCCAATCTTAAGAAGATGTAGGTTGATGTTATTATGCAGGCGAAGGCAGGTACAGGATAGAACGAGACCTGTCATTCGACAAGAAGGAAGGATGGGCGAGAAAAGAGTTTTAGAGAGGAGAGGAGACCTGAGCAAGGAGGGAACAGCCAGGAGAAGCAACACAGAGAAGCAACATGCACGCAAACATGAAGATCCTCATTGTGTATCCTTACATAGTTACAGGTTGCTACGAATATTCTAAGGGATGTGTGTGTACAGGACTTTGTGTGTCTAGATGAGCAAACTGTATCTTATCTAGGCCAGTGGTTTATATGCTTGTCAATTGGTTGTAAGTTAATTGTGTGGATGTATTGTACATTGAGCTCTTAACATATAAATCTGGTTGCTGGGTTTCAGTCTGTTGAATTATATCTTTACTAGATTGTAGGGAGTGTGAGCAGAGTCCGTAACAGGAAGCCATGCTAACTAGGATAGAATGCTTGGGGCTAACATGGCGTGGGGACACCCAAGCACGGCCCCCAGAATGGGATGTGTAATGTCGTAACAACGCTCTGAGGGGACAGTGTGTGAAAGTGGCTGAGAGGGAAACACCACGAGCACACAGATCCAACGCCGAGTAGAAAATTGCGGGAACCAGGATGAGCGCCTTTTGTAATTATACCACAACAAGGAGCCACATGAGCTGTGAGACCAGGGTTCCCAGCACAGTGCTCCTTAGATGAGGAGACTGTGAAGACGGGTGATGAGGGTGGCTGTAGGTCGGGTAGAAGCCAGACTGCTGGACAGTAGGCAGGTACATTTGTGGATAGGAACAGAACCCCACACCAAGGGGTGATGGGATGGGGGGGGGAGCACGGGCTAGATCAGAAACAGTGAGGTAGACGTAGTTAGGAGAGAGAGTTGAAGTGTAAGCAGATGTAGCTGAGGGACCTTTGAATTTCCCTTCCCCAGCCTCCCGCCCTGCAACTCTTACCCTGCCCAACACTTGCACCCTCCTGGGAGTGCTCCCATCTTGAGCATGGAGTGCTCCCATTTTGAGCATGCTCAAATATTTGGAGGCCTTGACTAAGGGTGAAGTTAGGAAAGCTGGGCTGTTTTCAGCCCAGGGATGATGCTTGAGACCTTCAATGATGTAAAGCCTTCTTGTTTAATCCACGACTGCATCCAGCAATCAGCCTTCTGAGAGTGGTTCAGCAAGAGAGCAGTTCCCTTCCCTTAGCTGTCTGGGACTTTGGATAGACAGATGGTGGTAGTGCTCTGCTATTGTAAGCCTGAGATAAGCTGAGAGAGAGAGAGAGAGAGAGAGAGAGAGAGAGAGAGAGAGAGAGAGAACCATTTTTGTTTTGTTTTTTGTTTTGTTTTGTTTTTGGTTTTTGGTTTGTGTGTTTTTTGTTTTTTGTTTTTTAAGACAGGTTTTGAGAGCTGTCAGAGGTCTCAGTGTAGGTGGAGAAGTTACAGGCAACTTGATTACAAAGCAAAATGAGGGATGATCATAGGGGGAGATGAAAACAGATACATGGGAGCTAGAAATTTCACAATTCTATATTTATTGTTGGGTGAAGTTGATTATGAGATGCAAAGGTCTCACACTTAATTTACTTATCCATGAAATAAGCAGACACAATAGTTTGTTCTTCGGGTTAAGGGAGGACAAAAACAAAACAAAATGAAACAAACAAACAAACAAACAAAAACCCCCACCCTGACAAGATACAACCACAAGCAAGTAATTTCTGTTCTAAAATACCATATAGCGCACCCAAACCACTCAAATAGGAGGGTCACCACCTCTCTGGTTTGTGTATCTAGAAGTGAAAGGATCTATTAACACTCTCCAGCTGAGGTATTTAAACCTCCTGCAGCCCAGGGAATGTTGTGAGGTGGGCAGATGAGTGCTTCTTAACTGCGGATCCCTGATGTTCTCTGGAGGAATGCTGGGCGATGTGTTTTAGGAGACTGAAAGCCACAGCACTCTCACGAGCACGCGTGTCTCAAAATTAGTGTTGTGTTCCCAGGAGATAATGAATGAATGAATGAATGAGTGAATAAATGAGTGAATGAATGAATGAAATGAGATTTGAGACTGGGATCCACACCTCTGTCTTGTATATTCTGGGGTTATTCTAGTACTTCAGCTTCCAGTTCTGCCCCCATGAGTTTCCCACAGTTTAACTTGTGAGAATTAGTCAAGAATGCACACACATAAAAGATTAGGGTCTGCAGACTGGGGGGGATGGTTCAGTGGTTAGAGCACTTCTCCCAGAGGACTCAGGTTCAGCTTCCAGCAGCCACACTGAGTGGTTCACAGCCACCCATACCCAACTTCAGTTCCCAGAACCTGACAGAGACACATAAAACAACAACAACAACAAACCTTAAAAACAAAGACTAAGGTTCTTACTGATGGTAAGGAAGAGACATTTGCTGTGAGCGAGCTGAAATTGTACTTACTACAGCATTACTGTGTATGGAATGACCCTGTGATCTCATCTCTTTTAAAGCTGGCTGTCCCATCATGTGACTTTGAAGCGCCGTATTATCTTCCGCTTTCTTTATTGACGTGGGGATTTAGAGTCCCAATCTGTAGGCTTAGGTGCAATTGAACACTTTGACTCCAGAGTGAAGTTGCTAGTCTGGGCTTTGCCTAATGAGTCCTTTGGCTCTTGTCAAGTTTCTAAATGTCTCGTGTCTTAAGTTTACCTCTTAAAGAATAAGTTTAGTGACAACTGTCATTGCGTTCTTGACTAAGTCTGGTCTTATACAATTAGCGGGTGTAGCTAGGTGTCTCCAGATTTCCGCCTTGATCCCACTGCTATCAAACAAGGAGGGCCTGTTCTTCACATGCTTGAGGCTGAAGACAGAGGAGAGCAATCAGGAGACAAGGTAAGGACCTTTGTTAGACTATAAACTCCTTGAGTGTTTCCTTGTCCCCTAATGTTGTATCTGGGAGCAGTGGGTGGCCAGTAAACTGTTAAAGAAAGTAGCGAAAAGGCCAATTTACCAGTTTTGTGGTACCCAGCCTCAACTGCTGTCTTAACCTTTTTTAGCTTTGAAGTGCGCAACACAGAATATGTGTAAGGTTCTAGCGCTCTCTGGTGGACAGAGTTATACTGCAGGAGTCCTCGGGTTGGCTTTTCCGACTGTAGATTCTGACCTGTGTTCTGTATTTTAGGAGCGAGTTATGTCGAATAGACACATTGCATTATGTTGCCAGTGTGGATGTGGTTCCTTGTCACGAGATAAAGTGGCTTATATGCCAGAGGTCATTGATTTGTCTCATACTACTGTCCTTCGTCAAAATGTTAGCTTCTGACAATTCGTACAGTGGGTTTCTTCTTTAATCTTTGTAAATAAATACGGGGGTTGGGGGTTGGTAGTTCTTAGGTGTGAGAGGCAAGGCTGAAAAGACTAGGAAATAAGACTAGGAAATAAATACTTATCTTAAAAATAAGACAGTAGGAAACACTGCAGACGCTGTACTGAGGAGTTGGATCTGGAATGTAAAAGGGTGGGGCAGGGAGATGTTTCAGCCGGAAAAGATGTGCTTGCTGTCAAGTTTGACAACCTGAGTTCAATCTCTGAAACCTAAAAGAAAACCAACTAATGAAAGCTGTACTCTGACCTCCCCTTGAACACACACACACACACACACACACACACACACACACACACACACACTTTAAAAAAATCCAAGTGGTGTGGCATTTGTATGTCACAGAAGCATTGGAAGGTGTGACATAACTATTCAAAAACAAAAGTTATGACACACAGACCCAGACACCTGAGTAAGCTGGCAGGTTAGTAACTCCAGCTACAGAGTCACAAAGCCTCTGTTGGTTTGTGGACGCTGTGAGAATTTTAACTAAGGCACCTGGAGGGACTTGGACCTGTTGTTCTTGAGAGGCAAGCTTTCTAATGTTTCCTCTGCTTTCTCAGAGGGAATCAAAGAACTCGGTGTGATTGGAGGCCTAGTCGATTGTTCACACTGAGTAGCTCTGTCCTGCTACAATTTTATCAGATGACATTTCAATCTTTGCTTCCAGGGTGACAGAGGAAGTGACTGCATCAATAAAATAGATTCAGAACCCACAGCTGGCTGGGGACAGAAACCATAGCTGGCGGAGGACAGCTTGTGAGGCTGTGACACTGAGAGCTCATATATAGTCCTGGTGGACCCTGAGGGTGTCCAGGGTACAACACATCATGCTAGCCTCGTAGCCTACTGTTGTTGCTGTTGTTATTATCGTCTGAGGTTGTAAGTACAATCTCACCTACACTATTCCAGCTTTTAGTATTTGTATATGGCTTTCCTAAAATGCATTCCATTGACAGCAGGTTAATCCTCAGTGGCTTTTTCCTCTTCAGTACCCTCAGAACTCCAGATCGTCAACTCTCTACACAATGGACAGGCTCTCTGTGCTTATTACTTTATCCTGCCTTTTGCTCTCCATGGCGCTCTAACTCAGTTTCCTCATTTCAGGAAGTATCGCTGAAAATCACTGAATAGTTGATAAAGTCAACAAATAGCCCTGAAAATCCAGTAAACATCTGCTATCTCCTAGATGGGGTGCAAGCTTATATCCCATGTTGTAGCACATACACTCCAAACTCCACATACACATGTGCATGCAAATACATATATATACACACGTGGGTGCGCATGTACACATGATCACACCCCTACAAACATGTGCACAGAAACACATGTACACACACAAGCACACATACAAAAATATGCATACATATAGGGACCCAACACATTTAGATATGCAGGTGCACACTCATGCATGTCATGCATACATATATACATATGTGCACACATACATGCATATGTGCATACATAGGTGCACACATCACTGTATGCCATAGGAAGGCTGTCCATGCGAAGTGAAAATGTAATAGCTTTCTGGCTCTGAATAAGTGAAATTCACTTTATTTATTTATTTATTTTTAGTAGTGTCCTTTATCTGAAATACGACAAATGGATATGAAACACTTCTTTTCAAAGCCCATTGGCACTGGTAAATAGATACACAGTTATTGGCTTCCAAAGAAGTGAAGATATCTCCCTGCCCCCTTTAGGGGAATTATTTATATGGGAGTTAGAAACCAAGAATTATAGAATATAGTTAAAACTGATTATTTAGTTCATGCAAGGGCAATTCATAGAGTGCTTTCAAATTACAAACTATTTAAGTGTAAATAAGCATTTCTGTGTGCTGGGGGTACCAGTGCGTTCACATGGATGTCAGTGGATGACCTTCATGGGGGTCACAGGGGTCAAATTCAGGTCATCGGGCTTAGTATCAGGTGTTTTTGCCCACCGAGCCCTCTAACAGGCCTAATCAATGGGTTTAAAAATCAAATTCGTGCATTAGCTTTACAGCCAGTCACCGTCACATCTACCAAGAGTTATCTAACTCGGCCACTGCAGGGGCCATCCATTTTGACCAAGTGCTAAATATGGGTCAATTTTTTTCTCTTTTTGGCATTGTTATTGTTTGGCATTGTTACTGCGAAATGTCTCTTGTGGACTCACCTGTTTGAACACTTGTTCCTCTTGTGGTGGTATGGGTTAGTTGGTTATGGAACCTTTAGGAAATGGCGACTCTGAGGCAGGTTGGCTATTATTCTTTAGTAGACAGCAGAGTTCCACTTCCTATCTGTTCTCTCACTCCTGACTGCAGAAGCAGTTTTCGTGTGTGTGTGTGTGTGTGTTATGTGTGTGGTGTGTGTATGTGTGTGCATGTGTGTGGTGTGCATGCATGTGTGTTTGTATATGTGTGTGGTATGTGTGTATGTGTGTATATGTGTGTGCTGTGTGTGTATGTGAATATATGTGTGGTGTGTGAGTATGTGTGGTGTGTGTATATGTGTGTGATATATATGTATATATGTGTATATATATGTATATGTATGCATATATATGTGTGCAGGGTGTGTATGTGTGTGCATGTGTGTATAGTGTATGTGTGTGTATATGTGTGTGATATGTATCTCTGGACTGTGTGTATGTGTGTGGTATGTGTGGAGTGTGTGCATGTCTGTTTGTGTGTATGTATGGTGTGTGCATTCATGTTTGTGTGTGTATGTGTGTAGTATGTGTATATTATGTGGTGTGTGTGCATCTGTGTCTGTGTGTATGTATATGTATGTGGTGTGTATGTATGTGTGTATGTGTGTGGTGTGTGTGTGCAGGTGTTTGTGTGTGTGTGTGTGGTGTGTGTGCAATGCACTTGTTCCTTGGAGCCTGTGTGGAGGTCAGAGGACTTTCAGTTGTTTCTCTTCTTCTGTTTGTTGATGTGAGCTGCTCACCCGACTCCATTTTGTTCTAGTTTCAGTTAATTCCATCTCATGCTTCAGCAGAAGCTTGCCAGAGTCCTCCCAGCCCTACCCCCACTAACCACATCCTGCTGACAGAACGTTCTCACGCAGTCGCACCTGCAGCTCCAGAGCTCCATTGTTTTACCAGACAAAACTAATTTGTTTTAATCAGCTGAACTAAAATGTGCAAAACTTGTGCCCCATCTCTGGGCCCACACCCGGGCGATCTGATTGTGGGGTTTGGCTCTAGAAACACTACCCTGTCTGAGAGTCCTGTCTGTCTTGAGCCTGCTGTTTTGAACAAAGGACTCAGATGAACTGAGGTATGTTGAGCAGCTCCTGGGTCTTTGGGGAACAGCAGAGGAAGGCCTCTGCTCCAGTTTCCTTCTCCAGTGCTGCCATCAACAGGAAGAGCAAAAGTAAACCCGGAAAAAGTTTAGTTTACTGTTCACTATCTTGGAAGTCAGGGCAGGAACCTGGAGGCAGGAACTGAGGCAGAAACCATAGAGGAGTGCTGCTTACTGGCCTGCTCAGCCTGCTTTCTAATAGAACCCTGGACCCCTGTGGTGACAGCATCCGCAGTGGTCCCTCCCCCATCAACAGTCAAGAGACCTCTTTACAGGCTTGCTCCGAGGGAAGCCAGGCTGGTGTAATTTCCTAACAAGGTGCCCTTGTTCAAGGTGACTTCTAGCTTGTGTCAGCTTGACAAAAACTAACCAGTGCAGTCGTCATCGTCTTCTTCTTCTTCTTCTTCTTCTTCTTCTTCTTCTTCTTCTTCTTCTTCTTCTTCTTCTTCTTCTTCTTCTTCTTCTTCTTCTTCTTCTTCTTCTTCTTCTTCTTCTTCCTCTTCCTCTCCTTCTCCTTCTCCTCCTTCTTCTCCTTCTCCTTCTTCTCCTCCTCCTCTTCCCCCGCCCCCTCCTCCTCTTCTTCCCCCTCCTTCTTCCCCCTCTCCCTCCCCTCCTCCTCCCCTTTCCCCCTCCCCCCTCCTCCTCCTCCTCTTCATTTTCTTTGTTGTTGTTTTAATTGTTTCCCTCTATGCAGTGTATTCCAGGCTGGCTGGCCTCTGATCTTCCAGGCCAGTCTCCTGTCCCCACCTCTCAACTCTCTGCGAGAGATCCATTACAGCAAGCACTCTACCCACTGAGCCATCTCCGAAACCATCTCCAGGCTTCTTAGAATAAAAAACCCTGATTTTGGCAACTTTAAAAATGGTACAAGAAAAGCACATGATTCTAGGAGGAAACAATGCATATTATTTTGAGAAGAAAGGCTGGCTTGTTACACTGCAGCTGTTGCAATGAAGTTATTTCTCCAGATAGCTGGCTTTAAGGCAAAAACAATTCAGACCCTTTCAAATTGAGGACTTAGTCTTTTGGAAAACTAAAGATTCACTGGGCACAAAGAAAATGATTTATTATATCAATTATAGCCTACTGGCATATGAAATGCTCGTTTTATGAGTAAACCCTGCCAAATGTCCGGTTATTTCAGTCACTGAAGTCTATCTTTATGGAAATCAATGTCTGCGCTCGTTGGTACCGCCCCCGGCCATACAGATGGGCTATTTGTCTCTCTGTTCCAGCCTGTAGACAGCCTGGTTTGATGTTTGAGTTGGATCTGAACCAACTAGCTTGTGATGGATGCGGGCGTCTACTCGATCCTCCTTCCTGCTCATCAGCATTTGAGTCTTCTCTAAGCACACACACGGGGCTGGTCCCTGAAAGCCTGGGCTTTCTCCTCACGGCCCTGGGCATTTTATGAACTGCAATGTGAGCTCGCATAGTTCACTACTTTCAAATATCTCCAAATGTCATTAGCGTAAATAATCTTTTCTCTCTTATTTATGAACGGATCGCAGAGTTCAAAAAAAAATCAGAGGTTCTTTATGACGCAGTGTTTGTGTCATTTTCTGATAGGGAATGAATGAATGCACCCATTCTCTCGGGATGGGGTGAGGGGGTTTTTGGAAACATGATTCTGAAATGATGTCATTTTACACTAACTTTCTCTTGATCTAAGGTCTGAACTCTTGCTTCTCCGCGTTTCAATTGTTTTTATAAAGCGCCCTCTTGTGGTTTGAGTGAGAATGGCTTATGAAACGTGGATGGTAAGACAGTAATAACGGTTGGCTTATTATCCCTGGATTGGTAGAGTGTGTTAGTAACTTCCATCAGCGTGTGTTTGTAAGAGGTGGTAGGATCTGCCATGACTCCCCCACCCCCAGGGGAGAGCTGGAGGGGAGATGAAGGCTCAGGTGAGCTTATATCTGGTACCATGAGGTCCAACCAGGAAGTGTTGGAAACAGAATTGTTGTTGAGTTCTGGCATTTTGTTAAAATAGAAGACGGAAGAAACGGAGATTTGTCAAGGAATACAAAGGCTCATTTCCTAGGTTGATGTCTGTGCCAGCCTCCTCTCACCCCTTCAGAAATGACCCAAACTGTCCTGGGAAGGAATGGCACCAAGAACTGAGGGATGGGGAGAAACCACGGAAGCAGATGCCACAATTAGGTCATGTGGTGAAGGGCTGGAAGTCAGCCGTTGGGATCAGACCAGTGCAAAGAATGTGAATGCTGGGCTTTGGGGCTGGTTCTGTGGGGCTGGGCTATGGGGTTGGCTCTGTGGGGCTGGGCTGTGGGGCTGGGCTGTGGGGCTGGCTCTGTGGGGCTGGTGGTGTGGGGCTGTGAGTCTGGACTGGGGGCTGGCTCTGTGGGGCTGGGCTGTGGGGCTGGCTCTATGGTGCTGGGCTGTGGGGCTGGGCTGTGGGGTTGGCTCTGTGGGGCTGGCTCTGTGGGGGCTGGGCTGTGGGGCTGGACTGTGGGGGCTTGACTGTGGGGCTGGGCTGTGGGGCTGGACTGTGGGGGCTGGACTGTGGGACTGTGGGGCTGGGCTGTGGGGCTGGGCTGTGGGGCTGGACTGTGGGGCTGGACTGTGGGACTGTGGGGCTGGGCTGTGGGACTGGACTGTGGGACTGGACTGTGGGGCTGGGCTGTGGGGCTGGACTGTGGGGCTGGACTGTGGGACTGTGGGGCTGGGCTGTGGGACTGGACTGTGGGACTGGACTGTGGGACTGTGGGGCTGGGGCGTGGGACTGGACTGTTGGACTGTGGGGGCTGGGCTGTGGGGGCTGGGCTGTGGGGCTGGGCTGTGGGACGGTGGGGCTGGGCTGTGGGGCTGGGCGGTGGGACTGTGGGGCTGGACTGTGGGACTGGACTGAGGGACTGTGGGGCTGGACTGTGGGGCTGGACTGTGGGACTGGACTGTGGGACTGTGGGGCTGGGCTGTGGGGCTGGGCTATGGGGCTGGCTCTGTGGGGCTGGGCTGTGGGGCTGGACTGTGGGTTTGGCTCTGTGGGGCTGGGCTGTGGGGCAGCTGCAGTTATCCTGAGCAGGGAAACTGGAGAACCAGGCTAAGCTGCAAAGCCCTTTAGATGTTCAATCTTTTGTCTGTATTAGATTTACAATCAATGAGAATTTGGCTGTGTGCAATCAGATCTCTTGGGGGGCTGCCTAATGCACACCACACCCTGCTAATGCTGTCGGTGTGGTACAGATAATGAGGAAATCGATCCGAGGGTGATTTTTATAGGAAAGGCTTTGTGGCTATAATTCATAGTCATTTCTTTTCGTGATAAAATGGAATACTTTGTTTACCATCTTGTTTTTATTCACACGGGCAGCCTCAACGATGCTTACATTGATGTGCATACGCATGGTGTATTAAATACATAGGGTTGGAGAAAGGATAGGGGAAAGACGGTTTAAGTTTTGCATCTTGCTGTCAGTATACATTGCATTAGAAGGATGAATGTTGCTCTGTGGGATTAAACCCCAAGGGAACTTCACCGTACCAGAACACCCATGGTTGCTTTAGGCTACAAAGCAGAGTTGATTCAGGGATTAGTGTCTCATCTACATTTTTTATTTTTCCTAAAGGTAGGACTTCCTCTTCCTCTCCTCTCCTTTCCCAGCTGCCCTTAGTCTGCCAGGTAGGGAAGGACCATGGACTGCTTCTCACACCTCACGATTCACCTCTCCCCAAAGTTCATAAGGGACTGGCACTTCATGCTCTTGCTGGGTCTGTGTTTCAGGCTGAGGTGAATCTGGCTATCCCAGAGTATGGAGGCTCCCTGGCTAGTCCTTTTTACCTCTTCTCTTGTAATGTGCACATGCTTCTCACGCTTGACTGCTGCCCCTCCCCCTTGGTGTCTGGATTTCTGGACTCTGTTGGAATCTTCTTGCCATCTCACGTGAAACCTTAGTTGATCTCAAGGGTCTCTGCATGTCATCCCAGGCACAGATTCTTGAAGTCTGTCTATCTATCTACCATCCTTCTGTCTGTCTGTCTGCCTATCATCTATCTATCTATCTATCTATCTATCTATCTATCTATCTATCTACAAGCCTTCTTCATCCATCCATCCATCCATCCCTCCATCCATCCATTGGCATGCTCTCTTTATGTAGTCCAGGCTAGCCCCAGACTTGTGATCCCCCTGACCCGTCTTCCTTGGTGCTGGGATCCCTGGTGTGTACTACTACGCTTGGCAACCACTTTACTTTTAAAATTACTGGATCTGGGGCTGGTGAGATGGCTCAGTGGGTAGAGGCCCTTGCTGCCAAGCCTGACAGCCTGAGTTGAGTCCATGGGATCCACAAGTGGAGGAAGAGAACAACTACACAGTGGGTGGAGAGAACCGGGTTTGCCACATTATTCTCTTATGTGCACACAGATGCAAATAGAAGAGTAAAATCCTTGCTGGATCTTTAGTTTTGGAGAATAAGCTCCCACCACACACAATTTTATTTGTGTTTCTGGCGTCTAACTACCTTAGTGTGTTGAACTCTGAGGTAGATGAACAAATGTTTGCCAAGCTAAACTAATGTATATAAAGAGAGTTTTTGGACTCTGTAAGGGCTTAGGAATATGGTCTTTTCCCTGCTTTGTTATCATTAAATGATAAAATGTTATTCTAATTATTTAGAAAGCTAAAACCTGTTGACCATGATTTAAGAACCACTCAGGAAACCAAGTGGCACAAGTCCTTTATCTTGTCACACCAGTCTCTGGAAACACCATCTGAGGAGATCAGAATGAGGTACGAATGTATTTGTCCCCATAGTGCTCAGGGAGTGACATCTGTGCTCCGGTGTAGAATTTGCCCACATTGTAAGGTCTTCAAAGGTCTTCATTTAATATACACATATACAAAGAAAATAAAACACTGCTAGACATGACTTATGTGCCTGCCCCAGGATTTGGAGGTGGAGGCAGGAGGATTATTAGCTCACCACCAGCCTGGGTTGCATAGTGAGATTTGGATTAAAAAAATAACAAAGAAAAATGTCAGGCCAAGGGGGAACTAAAAAAAAAGCTTTATTTTATTATGTGTATGGGTGTTTCGGCTACAAGTACACCACGTGATGTTCATAGAAGCCAGAGGAGGATTTTGGATCCTCTGGAACTGAGTTACGAATGGTTGAAAACCACTGTGTGGATGCTGGGAATTGAACCATGGTCTTCTGGAAGAGTGCCAGTGATCTAAACCCCTGAGGCTGTTTCTAGCCTCCACTAAGGGAACTTTTGAATTACGTCTTTGGTTTTGTTAGCTTAAAAGGTCATACATAGTGCAACAGCAATAGTGTTGGGAAAAGCCTGTAGTCTGGTCTGTTTTGGTGACAGCTCTCTCTTAAACATCCAATGACGAGAGTGGCCCCATCAGTTGTTCCTTCATGCACCTATAAACATGCTCATTTACTTCCGGTGCACGTTAGTGTACCGCTCACCTGAGGCGGGTGTGAGTACCAATCTGTGTATCACTTATCCGTGGCTGATGTGTAAGCACCCATCAGTGTACTGCTCAACCGAGGCTGATGGGCCAGACCCTATCAGCAAACCGTTCACCCGAGGCTGGTGGGCGAGCACCCATCAGCAAACCGCTTACCGGAGGCTGGCGGGCGAGCCTACATCATTGTACCGCTCACCCGAGGCTGTGTGTAAACATCTTAAGACTTACAAGCTTTCATTGTTTCGCTTTGTCCGTGGGCTAGGAATCTAGAAGATGCTTATCCGGTGACTGTGGCTCAAGTTTGCCTCTGTGGCTTCAGTTCAGAGGTGTCTGGTGAGGGCCGGAGTCTCCAGAGCCGCTACTGGGTGGTTAAGGACGCAGACAGGAAGCTCCGCTCGCTCTTTAGCCTCTCTCTGCAGGCTGCTTAGGATGCTGCTTTCTCCAGAGCAGGGATCCAGGACCAAGTCAACTTGTTCTCAAGGCAGAAGACTGATGTAATTTTTTGCCTCAGAGGTGAATGCTGTTGCACCTATTGAACTCAAATCATTAAAACAGATTATTAAAAACTTATACTCGGGGGCTGGAGAGATGGCTCAGTGGTTAAGAGCACTGACTGCTCTTTCAGAGGTCCTGAGTTCAATTCTCAGCGACCACATGGTGGCTCACAGCCATCTGTGATGGGATCCAATGCCTTCTTCTGGTGTGTCTGAAGGCAGCCACAGTGTACTCTCTATATATAATAAATAAATAAATCTTAAAAAACCCTTATACTCATTGTGAGGAAATAAGTTTTTTTCCTGAGCGAAGGAAAGACGAAGAACCTGTGGTCATTCTTCCCGACCAAGTGACATGTGACATGCTGCCCGCGGAACACAATTTGTTGTCCAGTTGTGCAACTTGAAGGAATATAAGTATTATCACAGACAAGTTGTACGCTATACATAGATAAAGTAGTTCTGTGTAGAGGGCTGCGGGGTCCTGCGCCCCGGGGATGGTGCCGGTTTCCGCCTTCCGCTCCTTGTGAGGGCAGGTCCGGTTTCCGTCTTCCGCTCAATGAGCAAAACAAGTCATTGAGAAAAACAAGCCCTTATTTGGCTGTTCCTGCTTGGCCTGGTCGCTTCCGTGTAGTACAACCTATCCGCTGTCCCCACGTGGCTTGCTAGGATTGGCTAGTGCTAGCTACTTAAGTGTGGTGCAGGGATTTTCCGGTGTCAGAAGATTGTATCAAGGTTCCTGAGTAAAGCTGTTTGAAGAAGATCTTCGCTGGTCGGTCGTGTCTTCCTTGCCGGTCGAGGTTGGGCGCGACAAGTGGTGGCAGCCGTACGGGGAAGGAGATCAGAACCGTACGGGGAAGAAGATCAGAACTTCTCACAGTCAGGGCAGCGCTGGAAAAGTTCCCAAGGTAAGTTGGGACGATGAGGACCGCGGGAAACTAGCGGCTATAAAGGTTCAGGGTAGTAAACAAGAAAGTTCGCAGTAGTAGCGAACCGAAGGTAAAGTTCGCAGTAGTAGCGAACCGAAGGTAAAGTTCGCAGTAGTAGCGAACCGAAGGTAAAGTTCAAGGTAGTATCGAACTGAAGGTAAAGTTCAGGTAGTAGTGAACTGAAGGTAGAAATAGGCAGCCTTGTAGTTGATGGACTTTTTCATCTTCCTTATTTTGTGGCTGCTTCTAAACCTCTTTTTTAATTTGGGAATCATTTTTACCTATTGCTGGGATGGGGAATTCACAATCCCACCCGATTTTTCTGGCTCTTCAGGAGCTGTTTGAATCAAGAAGGTTAAAGATAAAAAGGAGCACCATAGAGAGGTTTCTGAGTGAATGTAAAGCCATTGCACCCTGGTTCACAGTCTCAGGTAATCTTTCTGTTGCTTGTTGGGACAAGCTAGGTGAAGACTTAGACTTTGCACGGTCCCAAGGAACCTTAAAACCAGGAGTTCGCCAAGTTTGGCGTCTAGTGCGTTGTTGCTTGGAGGATCAGAGGTACTGTCAGGAAGCGTTAGAAAAGGGATGTGTGGCTCTTGAAATGCTCCAGGAATAAAGATCGGAAAAGCAAGGAAGTACGGAAGAAACAGATACGGAAAGATCAGATACAGACAGAGAGACGGAGGGGACGGATACTGAGGATGAGTTACAGGAATTAATAGGACAAGTGAAAAGACAGACTTTAAAGGCAAAGCATAGGGGATGGGGAAGTAAGTGTAAAATGGAGGGTGAACCCCCTGGACGACACCCATCTGCTCCTCCTCCATTTAATCCTGTAGAAGGAGGGAGTAGAAGCCAGGGGCATACCTTCTGCCCAGAAGTGTGGAAGGCAGTCCGCACAGAACTACACATGGCCTATCCTGTTTATGTGGATGCTAATCAACAAAGGTATCATGAGCCTTTAGACTTTAAGGTGATCAAGTCCCTGGCGGAATCAGTTAGGACATATGGTATTACGGCCTCGTTTACCATAGCTCAGATTGAGGCCTTACACAGATTTTGCATGACTCCTAGTGATTGGACTAACCTTGCTCGGGCCTGTCTTAGTCCGGGACAGTATTTGGACTGGAAAGCTTTTCTTATAGAGTTTGCTAATGAACAGGCTGCCGCTAACTTGGCAGCAGGGGGAGGCCAGGCTGCCTGGGATAGAGATATGCTGCTGGGTCAGGGACGCTTTGCCAATGCTCAGACAGGGTATCCAGGACAGGTTTACCAGCAGATTAATGAAGTTGCAACAAAGGCATGGAAATCCTTACCTAATAAGGGAGAAGTGAGTGGAAACCTCACCAAGATCCTTCAGGGACCTATGGAGCCATTCTCTGACTTTGTAGCCCGATTAGTGGAAGCAGCGGGGAGAGTCTTTGGAGACCCCGATACTGCTATGCCCCTGATTAAACAGTTGGTCTATGAACAGTGCACAAAGGAATGTCGAGCCGCTATCACTCCTTACAAGAACAAGGGACTTGAGGCTTGGATGAAGGTCTGTAGAGAAATAGGGGGACCTTTGACTAATGCTGGACTTGCAGCTGCGGTTCTGCAGATGACGCAGAGAAAAGAAAGAAGCTCAGGAGTGTGTTTTAAGTGTGGTAAACAGGGTCACCTAAAAAGGCAATGTCCAGAAAGGAGAAATTTAGTCAGTACAGGAAGTGGTCAACGCCCAAGGCAACCAGGGCTGTGCCCCAAGTGCAAAAAGGGGAACCATTGGGCTAATGAGTGCCGCTCGGTAAAAGACATCAATGGGCAGCCTCTTAGCTCAGGTTTTGGTGGAGCATGTCCAAAAAACGGACAGCGGGGCCCAAGACCCCAGGGCCCACAAATATATGGGGCAGTCGAGAATCAGGATGTAGAACAGAGTCACGAGAGATGGCCGTCTCTTCGCCATCCGAGGGGCCAAGGAGAGCCACTAAGGGCTCCGCAGGACTGGATCTCCGCTCCACCACCAGACTCGTACTAACTCCTCGGATGGGGGTCCAGTTGATAGAAACTGATTTTAAAGGACCTCTTGAGCCTGGCACAGTAGGATTACTTATAGGGAGATCATCTACAGCTTTAAAAGGACTGCATGTCCATCCAGGAGTTATTGACCCAGATTATACCGGGGTAGTCAAGATCATGGTAGAATCACCAAAAGGGATTACTGCCATTTCCCCTGGGGACAGAGTAGCCCAACTATTACTTTTACCTAGCCTTCATGAAGGGTTTGCAGCCCAGTCTAGAGAGAGGGGAGAGAAGGGTTTCGGTTCTACAGGCTCCGACCTTACATTTTTAGCCTTGGGTCTAGACCAACGCCCAGTAATGGAGCTAAGGGTAGATGGAAAAAAGATCCTAGGATTGTTGGATACAGGGGCCGATAGAAGTATAATAGCTCAAAAAGAGTGGCCCTCTGGATGGCCAGTACAGGCCTCATCTCAAACATTGCAAGGTCTCGGTTATGCAAGAGCTCCTGATATGAGTGCAAGACACCTGAGTTGGAGAGATCAGGAAGGGCATTCAGGAGTTATGCAACCCTATGTGTTGGATCTACCCATTTCCCTTTGGGGGAGAGATTTGCTGAAAGAAATGGGTTTCAAATTGACCAATGAATATTCTGATACTTCACAAAAGATTATGAAAAATATGGGTTATTTTCCTGGTAAAGGAATAGGGAAAGGATTAGCCCTGCAGGGTAGGATTAGCCCTATAACTGCCCAACAGAGAGAAAGGAATCAGAACCTGGGTTTTTCCTAGGGGCCGCTGAGGAAGGCATTCCCATTACCTGGAAGACAGAGGATCCGGTGTGGATTCCTCAGTGGCCACTTTCCTCTGAGAAGCTTGCCGCAGTTAAAGCCCTGGTAGATGAACAGCTGGCTATGAAGCATATAAAACCATCAGTGTCACCTTGGAATACCCCAATATTTGTGGTTAAAAAGAAGTCAGGAAAATGGAGACTGTTGCATGATTTACGAGTTATTAATCAGCAGATGCAAATTATGGGCCCAGTGCAACGCGGGCTTCCTCTTTTATCCTCTCTGCCAGCCTGTTGGCCTGTTGTAGTGATTGATATAAAAGATTGCTTTTTCTCCATACCTCTTTGTCCAAGGGATAGTGAAAGATTTGCTTTTACTGTTCCATCATGCAATCATGAAGGACCTGATCAAAGATATGAGTGGGTGGTTTTACCACAGGGTATGGCCAATAGCCCTACTATGTGTCAACTGTTTGTGGGCAACGCCATCGCCCCATTAAGACAAAAGTTTCCCGCACTGAGATGCGTCCATTTTATGGATGATATCCTTTTAACTGCGAAGAATGAAGAGATTTTAGATTTAGCATATGGAAATTTAATTAAATTACTAGAAGGTAAAGGATTGATTATTGCCCCTGAAAAGGTACAAAAGGGTGATCTTATAAATTATTTAGGAGCAAAAGTAAGCCCTTATATCATTATCCCCCAAAAGGTTGAATTAAGGAAGGATAATCTTAAGACTCTTAATGATTTTCAAAAATTATTGGGAGATATTAATTGGGTTAGATGTTATTTAAAATTACCAAATTATGAATTAAAGCCACTGTATAATACCTTAGTTGGGAATTCGGCCTTGGATTCTCCTAGACAATTGACAAATGAAGCAAGGGAGGCCTTAAAGAAGGTTGAAAAAGGATTACAAGGCGCAATGTTGCATCGATGGGAGGAAGGTGCAGACATTGTGCTATGCATTCTAGCCACCTACATGCAGCCCACAGGATTGTTGTGGCAAGATGGCCCTTTGCTTTGGGTTTATCCCAGAGCTTCTCCAGCTAGATCAGTAGAGTATTATCCTACAGCAGTTGCACGATTAGCCCTGAATGGGATCCAACAGTGCATACAATATTTTGGTGTTTCCCCAACCTCGATCATAGTGCCCTATACAGGTCAGCAGATGAAGATCTTGTGTGGCACTGTGGATGATTGGGCTATATTGCGCTGTGGATTCCATGGAGAGATAGATAATCATTATCCAAAACACCCTCTGCTATCCTTCTTTAAGGAACATCCCGTGATCTTTCCTAAGGTTACCTCCAGTGTTCCTATACAGGGGGCGCCAAACATTTTTACAGATGGATCCAAAAATGGCTGTGGAGCCTATATGATCGACCATCAAGAGCCAATTTTGTGTCAATATCAACCCGGCTCTCCACAAGTTATTGAACTCAAGATTGTGCTAGAAGTGTTTAAAAATTGTTCTTTTGCCTTTAATTTGCTCTCTGATTCGTCATATGTTGTTAATGCAGTTAAGATGTTAGAAGTGGCTGGCCCTATTAAAATTAGCAGCACGGTATGCCAGCTGCTAAGGGAACTTCAGGAATTGATTTGGGAAAGAGGTTATAAGTTTTTTGTCCAACATATTAGAGCTCATACAGGTTTGCCTGGTCCTCTCAGTGAGGGAAATGATCTTGTGGATAGATGTACCCAAATGGAGTTTATCTTCTTAAGCTCATCATTGGATCAAGCCCGACAATTTCATCAACAATTTCATGTGCCTACCAAAACCTTACAGCAAAAGTTTCATCTGTCTCGAGCAGATGCTCGACAGATAGTTTTAGGATGTCAACAGTGTATCACTTTTCACCATCCCCCTAGTGTAGGAGTTAATCCTAGGGGCCTCCTACCCCTAAAGATTTGGCAAATGGATGTAACTCACATATCTGGATTTGGGACTCTAAAATACATTCATGTTTCTGTGGATACTTGTTCAGGTGCCATTCATGCTACTCCTATGAGTGGGGAAAAGGCACGCAATGTTATTGGACACTGCCTAGAAGCCTGGGCTGCTTGGGGAAAGCCTCAACACTTAAAAACTGATAATGGTCCAGCATACACTGCCCAATCTTTCAAATCCTTTTGTAAACAGATGGATGTACAGTTGAGCCATGGCCTGCCTTATAATCCCCAAGGACAAGGTATTGTTGAGCGGCTCATCGTACATTAAAGGAATGCCTAATTAAACAAAAAGGGGAATAGGCCATGGTAGAACCCCCAAGGAACAGATATCCTTGGCCCTTTTTACTCTCAATTTTTTAATTTTGGATGATGATGGCCTTTCTGCCGCTGACCGACATCAACGTCGGGCAGGCACGTTGAAAGGCTATGTGAAATGGAAAGATGTGATCACTGGCTTATGGCATGGGCCAGATCCCGTTCTGGCGTGGGCGAGAGGGTCTGTTTGTGTGTTTCCTCAGGACCGGCAAGATCCGTTGTGGGTCCCTGAAAGATTGACCAGGAGGTGCAACAAGAATGAAGATCCTGCTGTTGCTGACACTTCTTGGTGTGACCCAAGTGCTGGTCCAAGCGGAGCCCTGGTGGGGGATACTATCAGTGTTCCCGAGACCCATGCCGATACGTCATGACCATTAAGCCCACTCCGTTAATTTGTCTAAACAGTTGTTAAGTTATCTTTTGGGTAATTGGACTGGAGAATTCGAATTTTTAAAGCATCAGCTACGTGTAGCCATCGTGACCGTGAATTCCACACGTGCGGATGCTGGACTGGCTTCGGGGTTGTCATCTTGGATTGCTGCTGCTGTGAATCATCTAGGGAGTGGGCGGGTATGGGAGCCCTAGCTGGACTCTTGCTGCTGGTCTCCCTAGTGAGCCTGTGGTGTTTGTGCAGGATGAGGTTCGTACAGAGGCGGCATGCGGCCATGGTCGTGCAGGCATTTGCAGTCATTGAGGCAGGACAGTCCCCCCCAGGCGTGGCTCACAGTCATATAAGATATATAGCCACCCTTACTCTACTGGGCCCCTGTTTCCCCTGGCATATTCCATCGTCCCTGAGCATATCGAGTGACCCTACTCAGTGACGGGCAACTTCCCTTCTCACCTAAGACATGGAGCCTTGAGGACGACAAGGTAATCCTATGACCAGGTACACAAAGGGCGATCCTAAGACAGGGGGGTCGCCACGCTCAGTATATGCCAGTGTCGCCTGGGTGCCAATAAAACAAAAAGGGGGAACTGTAGAGGCTGCGGGTCCTGCGCCCGGGATGGTGCCGGTTTCCGCCTTCCGCCCTTGTGAGGGCAGGTCCGGTTTCCGTCTTCCGCTCAATGAGCAAAACAAGTCATTGAGAAAAACAAGCCCTTATTTGGCTGTTCCTGCTTGGCCTGGTCGCTTCAACCTATCCGTGTCCCCACGTACAACCTTAAGTGTGGTGCATTTTCCGGGGTCCCTGAGTAAAGCTGTTTGAAGAAGATCTTCGCTGGTCGGTCGTGTCTTCCTTGCCGGTCGAGGTTGGGCGCGACAGTTCTGCACTCCCACCAGGGAAGGCTTAGGTAATATTAACTACACTTTAATTCGGGTGAGCAGAGAAGGAAGAGGAAATCTTGTATCTGTAGCTACATTAAGAATGGTCGACAGCGGTGAGCTTGCCTATGCTTTAATGGGGAAGACAGACATCTCCACAGATGGTTCACCTCGTGGCTTCTTCAGATTCGTGGTCAAATAACATGTGGTCACAGGTTTTCGTCACATACCTTGTTATTACAAATACTTCCCCTTCACTGGCTTCTGTTAATTTTGAGCAGTCCAAGGTATTTCAAATTGACTCTTCCCTAGGAAAAATGTATGAATTCTAAAGAGAAGATATATAATGATATAAAGTCCACAGTTAGAAATAGCTGGTTGTGGTGGCGCACACTGGTAGGATTTGCTGAAGGAGGCAGAGGCAGGAGGATCACGAGTTCAAGGCCAGCCTGGGGTAGGTACACATTTTGGGCTGGAGAGATGGCTAGGCTCACAACCAAAAATATAAGAAATAATTACCTATACACAGTATACATAATTATTTTAAACTTTGGTGGGCTGGCCAGTTTTATGTCAACTTGACATAGGCTAGAGTCATAGGGGAGAGGAGGGAACCCCAATTGGGAAAAAAAATGCCTGTGTAACATTGGGCCATAGGCAAGCCTGCAGAGCATTTTCTTAATTAGTGATTGAATGGACCAGCCCTTTGTGGGTGGGGCCATCCCAGGGCTGGTGATCCAGGGTTCCATAAGAAAGCAGTCTGAGCAAGCCATGAGGAGCAAGCCAGAAAGCAGCATCCCTGCATGGCCTGCCTCCAGGTTCCTGTCGTGTTTGAGTTCCTGTCCTGGCTTCCCTCCATGACAGACAGTGCCAGGAAAGCATAAGCCGTCTAAACCCTCTCCTCCCGGCACTGCTTTTGGTCCTGGTGGCTCTTTAATCCCAGCAACAGAAACCCTGACGAAGACACCTGCCAGGCATAATCTCCACTTAAAAAGTCTAAAGGTTAATTTTTGTGTGCGTATAAAAGATTCATCATTATCTAATAAGTGTAGGCAGTAGTAAATGATTACAAAAGGTTGGAATAGTTCTAGAAAAAAATCCGCTTGTCATATAGTATTCTAAAAGGAATTAGGGTTCATCTAAATAACTGGGGGTAGAAGAAAGTTTACTTTAGCTTTCCCTAATATATCCATATTGACTGATTAGAATTGAATATTCAACGTCAATCAGAAGAATATTTTATTCCTAACAAATAAACCTGATCTGTGTATTGAGTAGAGTCAACCAGCGGGAAGCAATGTCGATAATTGGAAAATTCCCCAATTTACCCCCTGTGAAACCAGGCAAAAAGCTGTTCGGTGTACAGATGCAGTTAGCGATGGTCAGCTCGGGACTTTCCACTGAGAGCCTTAAAACAAGCCCACTCTGCAGCTCATATCACGTTCTTGTGACTGGAACATGGCCTTCCTTCTGCAGATACTAACGGATCTGACTCAGTTTTCAATCTACCCACTGAGGTCTAAATTTCAGGGGTTTTGTCCTGAGATCACAGAGCCTCGGTGTGATTGTTTTTCTCTTTGCAGTAATTTTTACTGTAGTAAAATATATATGTGGCACAGTGGAGTGGAAATTTCTGGTTTCTATGGAAACTCGGCTCTGTCATCTGATGTATGCTGAGGCAGACAGGTGAGAGAGGATGTTTTGCTGAAGCAGATAGAGGTGAGAGGATGTTTTGGTGAAGCAGATAGAGGTGAGAGGATGTTTTGCTGAAGCAGATAGAGGTGAGAGGATTTTTGCTGAAGCAGATAGAGGTGAGAGGATGTTTTGCTGAAGCAGATAGAGGTGAGAGGATGTTTTGCTGAAGCAGATAGAGGTGAGAGAGGATGTTTTGCTGAAGCAGGTAGAGGTGAGAGGATGTTTTGCTGAAGCAGATAGAGGTGAGAGGATGTTTTGCTGAAGCAGATAGAGGTGAGAGGATGTTTTGCTGAAGCAGACACATGAAAGAACACATGATGTATAGAAAGAATATAAATATGACTCCACAGACATGGAAGGAGGTGCTGGCATTGCTCCTCCTTGCTCCCATTTGCTAGTCTTCATTGAGGCCACTCTGGCATTGATTCACTTTGTATCAGGTTGCTGACCTTCACTTGTGACTTTGTAGCGAGTAACTTGCCAAAGAACTGCTCAGGATATTCTGGCAGCTTCTTGCTACTTTTGTGGACTCGGGCTGATTGATGATGGAGCCTCACGGTTTCTTCTGGATCAAACTGCCCTTGCTGATTTGGGAGTGGCAATCGCTGACACCTAATGACACCTAAAGACAGCTCATGACAGATTAGAGCAGCCCAAAGAACTATTGCTAAACAGGTCCACAACCCCGACTTCTACTAACCCTTCTTTTTCACTACCTCTGGTGGGTGGTGGGCTGGAAGGAAGGTTGACACATTTCAGAACACTTATTAAAATGGGCTTTGAAAAATCTAAGTCTGCAGCACGGAGTTACCATGTTACAATTTAAAGTGACTACTTCGGAGACACTCTGTTCCCGAGTGTGCACATCCAAGAATTTGTCTCTGCCACACAGAAACGTCACGCCCTTTGGGCCACAACTCCCATTCCTGCTCCAGGTGTTGCGTATGAATGACATCGCTAATATTTGTCATTTTAAATTGGTGGTTTATTAACCTAGCATCACTTTGCAGGGCCACGTCAAGGCTTCTTGACCTTGTGGCTCATGTGTTGGGATTTCCCTTGGAGAGATGATTTTCATAAAGTCTGAGTCGGCACTCACAGATTGGCGCCTTGCTCAGCCAGCATCACAGATGCTTCGTCCTGCAGCAGACGGGAACGCAGCCAAAGACTCACAGCCAGATGCTATGCAGAGAGAGACCTTGGAGCGCTCTGCTTTAATTGGGAGGTCTTCATCAAATTCCTCCAGTCAGTGCTGAGTGAACCCCTGAGAAGAGGGGGTGGGAAGACTAGAAGAGCCAGAGGGTATGGAGGATACTAGGAGAACAAGGCCCTCTACATCAACTGAGAAAGGTGCATCAGAGCTCACTGAGCCTAAAGTACCAAGCACAGGGCCAGCATTAGTCTGCGCCAGTCCCCAGCAGATAGATATATTATGGTTTTGTGGTTAGTGTTTTTATGGGATTCCTAAGTGTGGGTTCAAGTGGGTCTCTGATTATTTTGCCTTCTCTTGGGCTCTTTTCCTTCTGCTGGTTTGCCTTGTCCAATTTCAATGTGACAGTTTTTGTTTCATATTATCATATTCTATTTTGTTTAAAAAAAAAGAGAGAAGTGTTTTACTTCCCTGCTTAATCTTTAAACAATTCTCCCACAATATTATTAAAAGATACTTAAAGTGTGTATCCAATAGGTCTGTTGTATCTCCTTTTATTTTATATTATACTTCATTTATTTTATATGTGCATATGTGCGCGCATCTGTGCATGTGCACACACATACACCATGGCACGTGGAGGCGAGAAGACAATTTGTAGGAGCTGGCTCCCTCCTTCCTGTGTGGGTCCTAGGGGTTGAACTCAGGTCCCCAGGCTTGGAGGCAGGCGCCTCTACCCACTGAGCCATCTTGTTGACCCCTTATTTTCTTACTTGTGTGTCTTGCCTGGTATTGTTGATGCAGAAGAAAAGGAATAAAGTTGATATCATAAAGCCTTAATAACAGAGTGCTTAGGAGACGAAGTCACACAGGGAGCGCTTCCTTCAAAACAACCGGGCTTGTTAGAGATGAGTTGGAGTCAGGATGCTAGGATGAAACTGTTCGTTCATCAGGACTGATCCACCATTAGACAGCATTCCTGTGGCTAACGAGGTGGCCCTGACTTATGATTCCCACACCCGAACCTTGCCTCTAACTGGCAGCTCCAGGGGGCAACACAGGGTCACAAACATCCGTGAAATCCTAGTCTGGCTTTAAGTCCCCTGTTCTCTTATTAGGGAAAACATAATTCTGCCATGTGGATAGACAAGATGACCCCAAGGACCAACTCTTTGGAAAAGAGCAAGGCTGGTGTGTTCTTGCTCTCACCCAGTCCCTCATCCCACCTCTCTCCTGTTCTCTAACCACCATGCAGGGATGTCACAGTTCTCTAACCACCCTGCAGGGATGTCAAGTTGATGATGGGTTCCAAGACTTGCCATGTCTGCCTAGAGTACTCCCTCTTCCTGGTCAGACTTTTCTCCTAGCCACATCCTTCTGCCTAGGCCCGTGAATAGACTTCTGTTTGTCTTGTATGTCTAGGAAACTCTAGCCTGATGTGGGGATGTGAGAGGAAGAATCTTGAAAAAACTGATGGGCAGGACGGTTGTTGCCGGGACCACATCTGCAGCTGTGAGACCGGAGTAGAGGTCTGTTGGGGTCTCATCCCGTCTGTGCCACAAAGGTTATGGAGTCACCACACTCCCTTGTTAACAGCATCTAGATGTCTTTACTTTCAGTTTGGCTGCAGCGCAAGATTTGGGGGCCCGGTCAGTTTATATAAAGGGGAGGGGGCGAAGAACAGAGGTAAGAGAATGCACAAGAATGGGGGTGAGAAACAGGCAGGTGAGAACTGCATTTGGACCTGTGGGGACCAGTGAGTTTATTTTACAAGCAATTTACTGTTGACTTGACGTGATCTCACTTCCTGTGGTGACAGAGGGAGGTGACGGGTGATGAGCCTGGTTTAAAATAATGACTTTTGGGACATGTAAAGGCAGCTTAGTTAGAACTTTTACACCCAAGGCGGCACCTAATCACCAGCGACGTTACTCGGCACAGTCATATCTAATGGGAACAGCGAAAGGCATGAAGCCAGCACAGATGCTTGACCAAGACCCAGCCGAGCTGAGCCAAGGGATGCTGGATTTGATCTCCATGTGCTGCATGTTTGGGGGACAATATTCATACAACTTGGGGATATTGGGCTGATGGGAAATTTATTATGAATCATTAATGCCTTCTCCCAGGAGTACAGCTTCCAAACTTCCCCCAGGAAAGTCCTGAGTATACTGCCACTCCCACTTCTAGAGAAATACGCTTCTCTGTCTCTACTTGAAGGCTGTCCTTATGCCCTGGACATTGTGACTCAAAGACGCCAGAGATCTCCTCATGAGACCCTGAGTCCAAGATAATCTTGGAACATCTGTCCCTGGACTTACTGACTCAGGAACAAGATAAACAGAACAAGTAAACTTACAGAGTAAACAAGATCCAGTGGGCTAGAGGAGTTGGGAGCAGATCCAACTAAAAGTCTCTTCCTACTATGTGCTTGGATGATTCCGTGGCATCTGAGATTGGGGGCTCCTATGGTACGCCCCTCAAGGAAAGTATCCAGCAACAAAGTTAGATTGGCAGGAGTTATCTCTGCCCTACACAGGGGTTTATGTTGATAGAGAAGGAATGCTATGGATAAGTGATAAAAGAATGAAATATTAAGACTCCCCTCCTCTTAGAAAAGTTAGCTTGAGCAGGCCCAGTGTCGTGATGCATGACCAAGGATCAAAAGAATACCAAGATTAGACATATGAATAAATCCTACAAGGGTAGAAACATTTTATTATGGCAGAAATTGAATAATCATTGCAGCAGCTTTGTCCTGAAGATTTTTCTTATTTCTAATGACAGTCAACGCTATGACCATTAAGAGTTAATAATGCACTGCGATACTTGGCAGTCTGTCCAGGCTGGCTTGGAGAACTTCTTTCTGTCTGGCGCCCTTGGAAGTGCAAGATTCTTAAATGTTGGGTTATGGGGTCAGTGAGGGAAAATGATTGTGAAATGTAACTCTGTTCTGTCACAGTTTATGAATGATGACTAAATTTATGACCAAGAGGAAGTTCAAACAAACGTCCTGGGATAAAAATGATATGATCTATGTTTTCGAGCAACACGACTCTATCCCTGTCTACTGAGTTCTGTATAAATAAAGAAGCATGCTGGTTGCTAATCAGTCAGGCCGCAGGAGTCCTCTAACCACCATGCCTGAGTCACTCTTCCTTTGCCGAATTCTTATCTCCTCTGCCAGACCCGGCCATCACCAGGGCTGAGCCGGTCCCCCGGCCATTACTCACTGCAGATAGCCAGACAGAACCCCATGGCACCTACTGGTCAATACATGAACAGAGAATAAAAGCAGTGCTTTGCTTAACACATTTGAAAAGATTCCACCTTTGATTTACTCTGCAGCCAGGGAGGTTTTTTCTTGTTTTTTTTTCTTTTGTTTTGTGGTTTTTGGATTTTAACCCTTAGAGACTTTTGTTAAAAACCGAATTTGGCCTTTAGCTGAGATGTACTGCACTTGTAGGTGAGCAGCCTTGGAGAGGTAGACTTAGCACCGTGGATGAAATTTTAAAGTGTAAACATGGCGTAATAATTCTTAGCCTAATAAAAATAAAACTTGGGTTATGCTAACTACGTGTATCTATCTTGCAATGAGTGTAGAAACACATGCCCTTTAGACATGTAAAAAAATAGCTTAGTCAGGGTCCCTACTGCACCTGACAGCCAGAACTCAGTGACATCACACAGAACTGTTCCAGACACGGTCCTGTCTAGGACCCCATGACACATCTCTGCACATCTGGAGAGACCCCACCTTGATCTGCCCTCCAGCTGGAGAGTCTCCCCCAGGACCAACAGACTTCTGTTAACCACTGGACCTGACCTTCAGCTAAAATACGTCATACAAGGGAGTAGCTTTGAGTAGCACAAGTGATCACTACATCTTAGCTAAAGTCAAATCCAGTTTTTCACAAATCTTCAATTTAAGGGTTAAAATCCTAAAAAACAAAACCAAAAAAACAAACAAACCAAAACCAAACCGGAAAAACCCTCCCCAGTTGCAGGGCAAATCAAGGTGCCCATGCATCCTTTCAAATGTGCAAAGCACTGTTCTTAGCCTCTGTTTATATACTGTCCAGTAGGCACCATGGCTACAGGTCAAGGACTGTAGCGGGAACATTGTGTAATAAACTCAGTATAATAAAATATGGCCTTCATGGTACTAACCGCGTGCATCTATCCTCTTGTCACAGCAAGAAGGTTGCCTGTTGTCTGGTCTGCTAGAGTCTGTGATTCTGGGAAGCTGTTTGTCCCCTTTGGTCGGCCGGTGACAGGTGCAAAGTGGCAGCCATTCACACTGAGGTCTCGGGATACGATGGCTTCTTCAACTCAGGGCAGCAGCAGTGCCATGGGGAGAGCACTGAGTGGGAGCCGCCTGCCTTGCCAGGCCCTTCAGTAGCTCTGGCCTATAGAAGAAAGAACCACCATCCTTGCCAAGGAGCTAATGGGCGATTGTAATCTAAAGAGAGCAGCGTTCTCTGTCTCTAAATTACACCCGACTCAGGGTAGGCTTCTAAAAATATCTATTTGGAAATAAATTTAGGCCACATACCAGTAAGAGTGGTTCTCCACTCTATTACATCTATGACCCCTTTGGAGGCCAAACAACCCTTTCACAGGAGTCGAATATCAGAAACCCTGCATGTCAGATGTTTTCATTACAGCAAAATTACAGCTATGAAGTAGAAGTGAAAATAATTTTACAGTTGGGGTCACCACAAGCAAGGAGCTACATTAAAGGTTCATGCATGTATATGTTACACGCATATTATATATGATACACATATGTATGTACCGTGGTGTGTGCATTTTTCATGCTGTGTATCTTATTCTCATATATGGGAGCGAGCTGCAGACATTGCCTATACTTGAGTTCTCAGGATTCCGAGCATTCTCCTGCCTTGTCCCAATGTCCACAGAAAGGTCATGCGTGTTGTGGCATGCGGTAGAGTTTCATCCATTTCTCTGACTGAATAATAGTTCTGTGGACGACCACATTAAGATGGACCTGTGCATCTGCTGGTGGGAGATTGGGTTGTTTCCATTTTCGTTACTATGAATACAGCTGCCATGATTATCAGTGCTTAATGTCTGTCCAAGTCCTTGTGTGCAACTTTTCATGAACTATGTGCAAGTCAAAGAGGACAATGTCACTATGATTAATGTTATATCGATCACAATACTATTTTCCCTGATGGTATATCACTTCATCTTTCTCTTAACAAGCTGCAAAAATCCACCCTTTTCACCCCCTGGTCCACATTTGTTTATTTGTGTTTGATTCTTTCCTATGTGGTGAGTACCCATCCTAGTTGTTACAAAGCAATGCTGTGGTCTCCAGGGGCTACTTCCCGAAAGCTGGGCCCGCCTGGCTGATTATTGAGCATCAAAATGAACTAGGACTTGAACTAACCTTACTTTTGTTTAAATTACAAACAAGCAAGACCAAACAAACAAACAAAACAAAAACAAGCAAGACGAAAGCCCAGTTGACCGGAATAGCCAATGAACGTGAGGTGAGGTGAGGACAGGTCCCCTGCCTTGAAAAAAAATAATTTTATAGCTGAATGGCTTCTTCATTTGGAGCCTTTGTTCTCCCAACAGACTCTTGTCTTTGACATTTTCTCAATGGAAAACAAATGCTTTGTATTTCAGTAATTCATTAATTGAAGTATTTAAAATTTAGTAATGTGCTTCAGCCTTGTCTTTTGCTGGTGATCAGTGACACTGAATATCAATTATCCTTTGTGTTTATGGCCGTCCCTGAACCTTCTCTGCAGGAATGTCTATTGCAGGGCCTCGCCCATTCTTCAGTAGAGTTATTTAGGAGGAATCGAAGAGGCTCGTTGTTGAGATATCATTCCATTAAAACGGGTAATTTTTTAATATCCATTTCCCATTCTGGGCTGTCTTTTCATTTTGGATATAATCTTCTGGGGCACAAATGGCTTTCATTGTTGTTTGTTTGTTTGAGGCAGAGTTTCTTTGTGTAGCTCTGGCTGTCCTGGAAATTGCTCTCTATAGATCAGGCTGGCTTTGAACTCACAGAGATCCTCCCGTCTCTGCCTTTCACATTCTGGAATTACCAGTTCCCACAAACACTCTTAATTTAACAAAGCAGATTTTTATCTATCTGTTCACTTATATCTTGATCTTTCGAGCATTACTTTAAGAATGTAATATCCCGAGGTAAACCGAGACCAGAAATGTTCGCCCTCGGTTGGCGTGTGCAGTTAAACTCTTCTTTGCTCCCTGTGGATCACACGTGTGCTAGGATGAGGAGAACAGGGAGGGGAAGCAAAGGTAGCCTGTAATTTCCTGCCTTTACAATTGTGCCATTGTTTCAATTGGCTATCCATGTAGCTGTGATAGTATGCTGGTTGCTTTTCAAATTCCCTATAATAACATTCTCTCTCTCTCTCTCTCTCTCTCTCTCTCTCTCTCTCTCTCTCTCTCTCTCTGTGTGTGTGTGTGTGTGTGTGTGTGTGTGTGTTTGTGATTCAATATAGAGTCTCAGAATCTTTTATCCCATTTGTTTATTTCTCCTAAAATTCCTGCTTCATGAAAGTCCGGGGACTCTAGGATCCACGTGGATGCCATCAACAGTGGAGCGGTGCCTTGTCTGGATGATGTGATGACAACTCCGGCCCTGTGTGAGAACTCAGCAGGCACACCAAAGGTAGCTGACCACTACAGTGAGCAGATGGCTCAGTGATCGAGGCTGTGTACCGACACACTCCAGTCGCTGCCGGATGCACACACAGCTGGTGAGAAGAAAACCATTGGTGTCGGTATAAAGCACTCCTTCGAGTACAAAAAGTACAAAAGTCAGCAATTCCAGAAGAAGCTGGTGGTAATCTGTTTGCGTCATTAGCTGTCACGACTGTAGTGTTGATGAGCCTTCATTGGCCACATTTATCACTCAAGCATTCTGTATTTTCATGATGAATATAGTTACAAAAATACATAAAAGCCCTTCCCAAACTCCAGGTATTTTTTTCTTCTAATCCAGAAATGGGTCCTATGACTGGAAAAACCATTATAGACTTGTTCTTGGACTCTGTGAATATGTCTGGATTGCACTGCTAGCCAGAACACCTGCAGCTTGTCTCTGAACCAGTTACATTTTTCTATACAAATTCCCTCATTGTTAGGAAACAAAGTTACTTTTACCGGAGTTTCATTGCCAGTGTCTCCCAGTGTTCCTTGTATCATTCATTATAACAGAATCACGGCTGTGAAGGCTGCAAGGCATCATGAGATGGAAGGATGCAGCCATTCTTAAACAGAGAGTCTTAGGGACCAGGGCAGCTGAGTCAGTGGCAAGAGCCATGTAGGAAAGGCTATGGCAAGCAAGTGAGTTTTCTGAAGATAGCCCACTATTTTGCATGGCAATGAATGCTCTCTGAGAGGCATGGTCCCCAGAGACTTCATTGTATACAGCCGAGCACAGACAGAGTTATTGCTGTATACAGATAAACAAGGAGGCAGGGTTACTGCATACAGATAAACAGGAGTTGGGGTTATTATAAATGGTTGGACATAGAGGGAGGTTTAGGACATCTAGGTAGGAGCACTCTCTGCAGGGGAGGCTTCTCCATGTGGTAAGCATCCAAGGGAGGGCAAGGTGCAAAGTCTCGGTGGGCATTTTCTGAACACATGATCAACAGCAGTCAGACCAGAGGAAAGCTTTCCTCTGGGATCTGAGACTTTGGTCCTGGACATGGCTGGTTTGCTCCAATAATATGTATCCACTCAGGACTTCACACACTCAGGCCTCCCTTCGCTCGCCACAGTACATAGCATTAATTTTTTTTTTTATGGTTGTTTGCACCCTCCACACATATGGAGGACTGAAGAAACATTTGGGAACTGGCTTTTTCCTTCCACTATGTGGGTCCCAGGCATAGAACTCAGGTTATCAGGCTTGGTGGCAAGTGACTCTACCCACTGAACTATCCTACCAACCCCCTATGTGGCACTTTTGTCTGGAGGCGAGTTTGATGTTTTCGCTGTATATTGGGAGAAATCAAGTGTTGAAGCTGAGATAAAGGGAGTTGAAAAGACAGGCTTGCAGGAGCCAGCCTTCGTAGGCTCTTGCAGACACGATACGAATTTTATTCTAACCACAACAGGAAATAAAATTTTTGTGCAGGAATATTATTTGGTCTGGATTACTCTGTTGCTTGTAAATCTAACTGCATGCAGAAATGCGTCAAGGTATTTCCTGTCTATCCCATCTGTCTTTCGGATGTCTGTTGTATGAGTCTGAATTTGTGCCTGCCCGGAGACTGTCTCATGAATCTGTTTGTCCCTGCATCTGTCCCTGTGTATGCCGTCTGATTCTGTCTGTGTGTCTCTGTTTCTGTTGTATGAAGTGTGTCTGTGTGATTGTGTCTGTCTCTAGCAAAGGACTTTGCTCTGTCTTTATTGAACAGCATAGAAAGCAACACGTGGAGGAATGAAAAAGGTAAAGAAATCATTAACAGTTTTACAAGGGATCAGGTCACTGACTCCAACTGACCCAAATAACAAACACCACCGTTAATCAACCAGTGTCTGTAAGTGGGTGCTTTCAACGTTTATGGTGGATTTTAGGACATCACTTTCCACTTCTGTATTGGTTGTTTTCAACAAATAGATTACTCTGGATCAAGGCACGGAAGAGTGAGTTAAGACTGCAGCTGTGCTTTAGCTTTGGCTGTGCAAGTTGATTCCATGGGAGAGCCAAGGCAAGTAAGGCTGGTTGTTACAATGTTGTCTTAAAGGCTCGGTACTGGCTAGTTTTATATCAACTTGACACAAAAGCCAAAGGAGGGAACTTCAATTAAAAACTCTTCCCAGAGGATTGGACTGTGACAAGCCTGTAGGGTATTTTCTTAATTAGTGATTGATGAGGGGAGAGCCCAATTCATTGTGGGTGGTGCCATCCCTGAGCTGATGGTGCCGGGTGCCATAAGAAAGCAGGTTGCGGAAGCCATAGGGAGAAAGTCAGTAAGTGGCACCCCTCCCTGGCCTCTGCATCAGCTCCTGTCTCCAGGTTCCTGCCCTGTTTGAGTTCCTGTCCTGACTTCCTTCAGTGATGACTAGTGATGTGGAAGCACAAGCCAAATGAGCACTTTCCTCCCCATTGGCTTTGGTCATATTGTTTCAACACAGTGTTAGAACCCCTAACTAAGATGGGCGGGTTAAACAGGCCGAGTACACAGTAGGACAGCAGTATTAAGTGACATCAATGTGTGTTACTAACTCTGGCTGTGAGAGATGTTTTCAGAATATTGCATCAACATAGGTGATGACAGCAGTGAGGTAGCGATGACACGGCAGTGACAAAATAAATTCCTGGAGATGGAAACGAGCAGCAGCAAATGCGGCTAAGGGGGGACAGCGGTGGTGGAGGGGAGTGCCTGTGCACTGAGTAGGCTAATATAAACAGCAAACTATGGGAATCAGCACAGAGGTCCACAAAAAATGGAAAACAAGGCTTTGGATAGCCAGCTGTGCTACTCTTTGGTACAAACCCCAAAGTCATGGCACCGCACAGACACTTTATTACCAACTGGTTTGTGGAACCAGCCTATCTGTCTGTCTATCTATCTAGTTATCTATCTAGGTTTCTATCTATCTATGTATTTATCTATTTCATTATATATTACACATATATTATATATTTATATAACATATATGCTAATATGTAAAAGATAATTTATATATGTATATATATGCATATGTATGTAAAAGGTAAGGGTCCTTCAACTTTTCCGCCCAGCTAGACCTCCCACCTCCTCCTCTTAGGTCTAGCCTGTCCGGGGCGCCAGCTCATGAAATGGTGCCACTTACATTCAGGATTGGTCTTTTCCCCTCACCCAGACCTGACCCAAACTCTAATTCTTACCTGATCACATGTTAGTTCTGTGTTTCATTTTCCAGGAACTTCCATTCGGGTTCCCATGGTAACTATCAATCTACAACTGTCAGTTTACAAATCTTCTTTCCTTCCTCCCTTTCATTCGTTCATTCTTTCTTATTTGCTGCCCGTCATTAGCATTGGCTGGTTTTTCATTTAACGACTGCCGTTCTGACCCTAATCTAGATGCTCTTTTAATTTACATTCCCTCAATGGCTGAGAGCATTCTGTGGATTTCATATGTTTATTGCCCAATTGTAGTTTTTATTTTGAGTGCTATCATGTTCAACTAATTTGCCCAGTTGTCCAATATTTTGGATGTTTACTATTTTGAGGTCTTTATGTATTCTGGACGTTAATCCATGGCACGTGCATATGCATTCCTTCTGTAGGTAGGTTTTCTCTTCACTTTAATAATAGTTTCATTTTCTGTGTTAATCTTACTAATGTGTGTGTGTGTGTGTGTGTGTGTGTGTGTGTGTGTGTGTGTGTGTTGCTGTTGGAACGTTTTCAAAGGTCTCGCATATTACTGTATATGGAAATGATTATACCTCCCTTTAGCAGTTTCAAGGTGTCAGATCTTACACTAATGTCCTTAGTTCATCTTGAAATGACTTTTGTATGGAGCGAGTGACAGGAATCGAGTTTCATTCTCCCGGGGGTGGACATCAAGTTTCCCGAGCACCATTTGAGTAAGATACACTTCGTCCCCATGTACCATAATATCAGGCGTCCATCGCTGTGTGTGTTGATTTCTTTTCTATTTGAATCTCTTGGTGTACATGAGTACTTTTGCGCCAGAATCATACTGTTTTGTCGGGATGACTCTATGGAGTAATTTGAAATCCAGTGTGACCGTTCTATACCTCCATATGGATTGAACGTTACCTGTTTCCTTTCTGTGAAGAAGGCCATTGGAACTTGGGCAGGAATTGCATTTGATCTATACATAGCTTTCAGTAATATAGAACCTTTTTCATGATTTTGATTCTGCTGATCCATGAACATGGGCGCGCTGCCCACCTTCCAGTGCCCCTTTCGTCTGTGCTTTAGTTGAAATGGCAGGGGTCTTTTACTTCCGTGATTAGGTTTATCTCTGGGTACTTTTTGGAGATAGTGTGAATGGACATTTTTTCCTGACCTCTTTCTCAGCATGCTTGGTTGATAGGCAGGTTTGCCCTGTTAAGTGCTGGTTTTGTGTCCTACTGTGTTTATCAGGTCTAAGTGTTTTCAGATGCCACCTTTAGGGTCTTTTAAGTATAGAATCATATTGTTTGTAAACAGTGACAATTTGACCTTCCTGGGGGTTGGGGATTTAGCTCAGTGGTGGTAGAGCGCTTGCCTAGCAAGCGCAAGGCCCTGGGTTCGCTCCCCAGCTCCGAAAAAAAAGAAAAAAGAAAAAAAAAACCCTTCCCTATTTGTATTTACCATATTTCTTGTATCCTGGTACTCTTCTAAGACTTCAATCACTATTTGCGTAAGAGTGGAGAGAGTAGTCTCCTTGTTGAATGCCTGAGTTTGTTGGAAATAATCATGCGTGCTCACCTGTGCGTGCACCTGCGTATGCACCTGTGCGTGCAGGAACTTGTTTCTCTGTGCATGTAAGGAGGTCAATGTCTCTCTTAACCTTAAGTTTGAGTCTCTTCCTGAACCCAGAGCTTGCTGTTTCAGCTAGACTGGCTCACCAGGCTACAGAGCAGGCTGCCAACCTTGGCTCTTCCATGGTTTCAAGGGATCTAACTCAGACAATCATGCTTTGTGCATCAAATACTTTACCAACTGAGTCATCTCCCCAGCCACTCCAAATTGCTTTGAAAAGATTTAAAAAAAATGTGTTTTTTTTTAATTCAGAATTTGAAATTGATTCAGTGTGAAAGTTTTCTGAATAGATTGTTCAGAGGAGGAGGCCATTGTTGCTGTCAAGTCCGTAGCTTGTCAGGGTCACTGTCGGCTCATTCTGCTCTTTCTGCTATTTCAAGCCCACCACAGTTCTGCCACAGTAGATGGTTCAAGCATTTTGCAGTATCTTCTTGAAGTGTCTCTCTTTTCTTGCCCAACTTTTCTCCACATTCTGAGTGTCTGCTCATTTCCACAAGATGAGGTCCTGTGTTGGGAGGCATCTGGGCTGGGAGGACACATTTCTCAGCTTGTAGATAAGCTGCAGCCGCAGCCAGTTGGATACATATTCCACTTTGTCTTAAAAAGAAGCAATCTCGAGTCTGGCATGGTGGCTGAAATTTGTAATCCCAGCACTTGGCATGTGGAGGTTAGAGACGTTTGAGGCCAACATGGACTCCACAGCGAGTGCTGGAGCCTTGTCTGGACTACAGAGTGAGGCTCTGTCTCCAACCAGCCAAGTACACACACAGGGAGGCCCCCTGAAAGGGCTTCCTGAGAATCCTCCAGTCTGTCCACACTGGGACTGACTTACAGAGCCATAGTTGTCATGGATTGGCAATTCGCATGCTTGGCTTTTGCAAGTTTGCCTTTTTTCATGTTTCCCTTGTGTTAGACATTGGCTCCTTATCATACCCTTCCCCCTACCCCCCAAATACATACATTCGCATCTCTTTCTTGGATGGAAAAATCCAATTGAAAGTATCTTGTGTCTATTGGAGTTTTAGACCCTAATCCCTCTCAGTTATTTCAATTAACCTTTACAGAACATTTCGGCCAACACACCTGTTAGGAAATGTAGAGGTAACGTTACCATCGTGTACAGGTTGATGTGTTTGAATAATTGGTTATAATCTCTACTTTATATAATTTACATTTATAATGTGTTATAAACTGTCTGGGACAACATATGAATTTCGATAATTTCCACCTTGATTTTAATAAACGTACTTTTACAGGAAAGCCCAGGCGTTTGTGTATTACCAACGATGGTCATTTTGGGTGACCACATGATGGCAGTGTGTTCTTTCTCTGTACTGGCTGGAGGCACACAAGGAAACTACTGTGCTTACTGAACAGGCCGCATTGAGAAGATGCTGGCAGAATAGCCACTCAAAATCTGTGTTTACAAACGTCACCCTCGCCTGTCTCACCCAAGTTAGCTGAAGTCCCACGCCATACCCAGACCTGAGGCTTCCTTGTTGCTTCAAAGGGCGCTGCGGACAGGGGCAGGTGTCTTCTGTCTAAATCAGCCTCTTTTGTGTTGCAGCTGATGGCAGTCCACCACCATATCTACCCTCAGCTGATCTTCGAGTTTCGGCTCTACGCTATTTAGCGATAGACTACCTGTTGTGTAGACCTGGAGGGGGATAGCGCAGGTGCCCAGGAAGAATTGACACGGATGGAAAATCAAATAGGAGGAATAAATATTTTCTCCTTCTTTCCAATAGTTCTGCTTTAAGGAAAAAAAGAAGAGCTTTGGTACATTATTCCTTAGATAGTCACAGAAATAGAGCCTCAGGTCTGAATAGTCAGGTAACCTGTAGGATAATGATTCCTGATTACTGGCAACTCTCTGCATATTATTATTGCTGTTAGCATTCTGTCTAAGCTCCACCCCCACAGTTACCTGGCAACAGCCAGGTATGCCTGACACTATAAAAGGCATGCTCAACCCCTCCTCACTCTCCTGTTCTTTCTTGCTCTTACCCTCTTCCCTTCCTTTACCCATTCTCTCCCCATTCCCTTCCCCTTCTCCCTCAATGTGCTCATGGCTGGCCTCTACTCCTCTTCTTCTCTCTCTCTGCCCCTATTACCCTCTTAACTCCCCTCCCCATGCCCTGAATAAACTTTATTCTATACTATACCGTCCTGTGGTTGGTCCCTCAGGCGGAAGGGATGCCTCAGCATGGACACGCAGAGGCACCCCCTTCCCCCACACCTCCATAGAACATAATCCTACCCATCTTCATCTTTTTATAAACACACCAATACCATCGCGGGAGGAGAAACCAAAGGTGGAAAGCAAGGCCTAGGTGAGGCTTTTCCACTGCGTTCTTCAGTAATTAAAGATGTGTAGGTGGTGGTTACCTCCATTCATGTGTCTGTGCTACGTGGCACTGTAGATGTGTATTTGCAATGCAGCCTTAAAACATTCTTTCATGATCTCCCATGCTCATGGATTGGCAGGATTAATATAGTAAAAATGGCCATTTTACCAAAAGCAATCTACAGATTCAATGCAATCCCCATCAAAATACCAATCCAATTCTTAGACTTAGACAGAACAATTTGCAAATTCATCTGGAATAACAAAAAACCCAGGATAGCTAAAACTATACTCAACAATAAAAGGACTTCAGGGGGAATCACTATCCCTGAACTCAAGCAGTATTACAGAGCAATAGTGATAAAAACTGCATGGTATTGGTACAGAGACAGACACATAGAGCAGTGGAATAGAATTGAGGACCCAGAAATGAACCCACACACCTATGGTCACTTGATTTTTGACAAAGGAGCCAAAAACATCCAATGGAAAAAAAAAGATAGCATTTTCAGCAAATGGTGCTGGTTCAACTGGAGTCAGCATGTAGAAGAATGCAGATCGATCCATGCTTATCACCCTGTACAAAGCTTAAGTCCAAGTGGATCAAGGACCTCCACATCAAACCAGATACACTCAAACTAATAGTAGAAAAAGTGGGGAAGCATCTCAAACACATGGGCACTGGAGAAAATTTCCTGAACAAAACACCAATGGTTTATGCTCTAAGATCAAGAATCGACAAATGGGATCTCATAAAACTGCAAAGCTTCTGTAAGGCCAAGGACACTGTTGTTAGGACAAAATGGCAACCAATAGATTGGGAAAAGGTCTTGACCAATCCTACAACAGATAGAGGGCTTATATTCAAAATACACAAAGAACTCAAGAAGTTAGACCGCAGGGAGACAAATAATCCTATTAAAAATGGGGTTCAGAGCTAAACAAAGAATTCACAGCTGAGGAATGCCAAATGGCTGAGAAACACCTAAAGAAATGTTCAACATCTTTAGTCATTAGGGAAATGCAAATCAAAACAACTCTGAGATTTCACCTCACACCAGTAAGAATGGCTAAGATCAAAAACTCAGGTGACAGCAAATGCTGGCAAGGATGTGGAGAAAGAGGAACACTCCTCCATTGCTGGTGGGATTGCAGACTGGTTCAACCACTCTGGAAATCAGTCTGGAGGTTCCTCAGAAAATTGGACATTGCACTACCTGAGGACCCAGCTATACCTCTCTTGGGCATATATCCAAAAGATGCCCCAACATATAACAAAGACACGTGCTCCACTATGTTTATAGCAGCCTTATTTATAATAGCCAGAAGCTGGAAAGAATCTAGATGCCCTTCAACAGAGGAATGGATACAGAAAATGTGGTAAATCTACACAATGGAATATTACTCAGCTATCAAAAACAATGACTTTATGAAATTTATAGGCAAATGGATGGAACTGGAAAATATAATCCTGAGTGACATAACCCAATCACAGAAAAACATACATGGTATGCACTCATTGATAAGTGGCTATTAACCCAAATGCTTAAATTACCCTAGATGCACAGAACACATGAAACTCAAAAAGGATGACCAAAATGTGAATGCTTCACTCCTTCTTTAAAAGGGGAACAAGAATACCCTTGGCAGGGAATAGGGAGGCAAAGTTTAGAACAGCGGCAGAAGGAACACCCATTCAGAGCCTGCCCCACATGTGACCCATACATATATAGCCACCCAATTAGATAAGATGGATGAAGCAAAGAAGTGCAGGCCGACAGGAACCAGATGTAGATCTCTCCTGAGAGACACAGCCAGAATACAGCAAATACATAGGCGAATGCCAGCAGCAAACCACTGAACTGAGAATAGGACCCCCGTTGAAGGAATCAGAGAAAGGACTGAAAGAGCTTGAAGGGGCTCGAAACCATATGAACAACAATGCCAACCAACCAGAGCTTCCAGGGACTAAACCACTACCCAAAGACTATACATGGACTGACCCTGGGCTCCAACCTCATAGGTAGCAATGAATAGCCTAGTAAGAGCACCAGTGGAAGGGGAAGCCCTGGGTTCTGCTAAGACTGAACCCCCAGTGAAGGTGATTGTTGGGGGGAGGGTGGTAAGGGGGGAAGGATGGGGAGGGGAACACCCATATAGAAGGGGACGGGGAGGGGTTAGGAGGATGTTGGCCTGGAAACAGGTAAGGGGAATAACAATAGAAATGTAAATAAGAAATAGTCAAGTTAATAAAGATGGAAAAAAAAACAAAAAAATTCTTTCATTTTTTCTTTAATGAAAAGAATTTGCACAGATGAGGTGAGGACTCATGGATAAGTAGATGAACAGGAGTGTTCTCCATACTCTCAACGTGTCCTCCCTGGGCCCTTTCCACCTGCACGGCCATGTTCCTAACATGGGCTTGATTGCAGTTCTTTATTCCACAAGCATACACAGTCAAAGGCTTTCTCCTCTGACTAAACGTCTTTGAAAATAAGCCAACCAGTTACATTTCTGTGGGAAGAGCTAGAGTCTGTGTAGTGAGGAAACACAAGAATTTAGGCCAAAGGTTCTCAACATTCCAAATGCTGAGATCCTTTAGTCCAAGTTCCTCATGTTGTGTTGTGGTGACCCCTCCAACCATGAAATTACTTTTGCTGCTATTTCATAAGTGTAATTTTGCTACTTTTATGAATCATAATGTAATTATCTGTGTTTTCTGATGGTCTTAGTGACCTCTTGTGACCCACAGGTTGAGAACCACTGATTTAGACAAAAAAGTAACTTAGTCTTTCTGTTTATCACAGTGAATGAATGGTATTTGTGCATTCTCTGTGTCTTTGTCTCTCTGTCTCTGTCTCTCCGTGTGTGTGTGTGTGTGTGTGTGTGTGTGTGTGTGTGTGTGACTATGTCTGTCTGTCTGTCTCTCTCTGGGTTTTCAAGACAAGTTTTCTCTGTTTAGCCCTGGATGTTCTGGAACTCACTCTGTAGACCAGTCTGGCCTGGAACCCACAGAGATCCACCTACCTCCCGAGTGCTGGGATTAGAGACCTGTGCCACCACCACCCAGTTCCATTTTCTCTCTTTAAATGTCCCTTGTGTCCTCCACATTTGTGTGGGTTCAGGAGATGCAGCTGGGTGCCCAGGCTTGTGTATCTGGGGCCACTAAAGCATCTCCCCACTGAGCTAGCTCGCTGACCCCATGTTGGGAACAAGCAGAAGAAGCTTATTCTAAGAAATACTGTCTGTTATCAGAGTCCATTTAATCATAGGGAGAAATGAAATTCAAGGTCCCAGGCCCCAGGGTTATCTGGGAAGTTCCATTTAGCTGAACAGCTTTTTGTTGGAAACAGTTGTCCGAGTCCAGCCATCTCAGGGACAGCTTCTCCATCTTGCTGGCAGAATCAAACAAACTCCTGTTTCCAGGCCTAGGAATGAACCCCTATCCCACTTCAAATGTTTTCTTAATTGTTAACAGGTAAAGACTATAAACATTTCTGTTATCTAAGGCAACGCATGGGTAAGTTATAAAACTATATAACCAACTGCCTGTTCTGCCCTAATTACCTCATGCAACTGACTCGATCCTTTGTCCCTTATCACTCTGGGCTCTGTACCTAATGTCTAGGAGAATAAATTAAGGACCTTGCAGCCAGGTGCCTGGATATGGCCCAGTCCCCAGTGGGTGCTCCCCTTTAATCCTTCCTGTCAAAACACAAAACACAGCACCTCCCACCCCCACTTTGTGTTTCATCCTTTACATATGTCGTTCAATCTCCAGTTGGGGACAAAGTTCAGATTCCAAACTAGCGGCCTCCTTACGTGCTCACTCAGAAAATAAAGCCATCATCTTTAAGCTTCTGTATCTGAAGTGAGTTTTCTTAGCTTCTGCCCTGAAAACAACTCCCCCTTATTATCCTCTAATTGCTTCTTTATAAAAATAAGAAAAAGAAGCCAGGGGTATGTTTTGTGGAGGCCTGGTATGGTGGGGTGGAAGGGGATGCCTCTTAGGGCCCATGCTAAGGCATACCCTGAGGTACCAGCCACAGGATGATATAGTATAGAGTAGAGTTTATTTAGGACATGGGGAGGGGAGTTGAGGGGGTAGTAGAGAGGAGGAGGAGGAGGAGGAGGAGGAGGAGGAGGAGGAGGAGGAGGAGGAGAGAGAGAGAGAGAGAGAGAGGAGAGAGAGAGAGAGAAAGTAGGAGGAAGAGGAGGACGAGGAGGAGGAAAAGGCCAGCCATGAACAAGAGGAGATCATGGGGGGAGGGGGGCGTAGGGGACTGGGGAGAGAAGGGACAGAGAAGAAAGAGGGTAAGATCTGAGCAAGAGAGTGAGGAGGGGGCAAGCAGCCCCTCTTATAGTGCATCAGGCATACCCAGCTGGTGCTGTGGGGCGGAGCCCAGAAGTAATGCCAGCATTGACAGTTCCTGTTTGAGAAAACACAGCATAGAAGCTATTTGCTTGGGGAATTTCCCCAGAGAGAAGCACACTTGCATTGCATAGTCCCGGATTGTGTAATTTCCACTGCTGGATGGATGCCTGGGTTTACTGTGCTTTTTCTGTGCCAGGAAGCTGGAGAGGGGTTCCAAGGAAAGAGAATGTAAAGGTTTTCCAGGCGGAAGCTTGTGGCCCCTTGGCTGCAACAGAGTATCTCACTGGCTTTTCTCACAGCCAGCATCCTCTCACCTCCCCCTCCAGCCTTGTCTAAATTAGCAAGGCCTTGGTTTACTTTACTTTCAGTTTCTTTTTTGCTGCAGCCTGTGATTTTTTTTCAGGGTGTATGGGGTGGGGGTGGTGGTGGTGGTTGTTGTGGTGATGGGTGGTGGTCAGCTCACATAAAAGAGGAGCAAAGAGTGTCGGCGCCAGCACCGACCTGGTACCGAGAATCGGGCGAAAGCCTACGGGATGAAAGAAACACGCACACACACGTTATTCGTGTCAAGCCAGGAGAGGAAGAGAGAGAGAGAGGAGAGAGAGAGAGAGAGAGAGAGAGAGAGAGAGAGAGAGAGAGAGGGAGGGAGAGTGAGTGTGAGGAGGAATAGTGAGAGACTCGTGTAGCTCTATTCACCACATATATATCCAGGTCTCCAGGTAGAAAATAACTGGGAAGCACAGTGGGAGACCTGGCTCGTGACTTCTGACTTCAGTAACAAAAGACCGACTAGGAGACCTGAATTAATTAGGGAGAAATCCAAGAAGACCAGCCTAAATCTCAAGGATAAAGGCTGAGGAAGCAAAAGGCAGAAGTAAATTGACCACCACCCAGGTGTGGTCCAGGTGTGTCAGTTCCACATGCATCAGCCGGGCTCAGCAGAGGTCATGCAGTGGAGACACCGGGTGTTTACTACTTGGTCTTTTCTTCCTGTGCCGTAAATACATGGGAGAGGCCTCTGTCCAACAATCCCATGACTTCTTAACTGTGGCCATACAGTTAGTTACAAAGCGGCCAGGCCCAAATCCAATATGGCACTACATCTCCCCCGTTATTCTTTTATTAAAAACCATTAGGTGGAAGTAGTGGTCTGAGAGAGATCAGACATGCCTCACAGAGTGCCCAGCTCGGCCATGGCGAGCCACTCTTGCAGTTGGGACCGCACCCCAATGGCTAGGAATGAACTTATGCTGTAACACACCGTTCTGGGCTAACCGTGTGTTTATTGGGGGAGAAACTGGGCAGAGGAGCATTTGACCGGCCCGTACGTTTAAACGGGGTGTAGCTACCTCTGTCTTAGGATCGACCTCTCAGACCCCAGCCTCTCTGTCATAGGACCACCTTGTCGCCCTCAAGGCTCCATGTCTAGATTAGTCAAGGGTCAGAGGAAGTTGCCCGTCACTGAGAATAGCTACATCAGATCATCTTCTCATTCCTCTTACTTGAGCCCAGGGGCGAAAGAGCAGGGGCCAGATGGCATTAATTTAGGAGATTGTGGAAGTTGAGCCTCTCCCGATAAGTAGTGGGCACCTCATCTGGTTCTCCTCAGCTGCTACCACCAAGGGCCGTAGTCAAGCCACTCCTATAATAAAATTTAGAGTTCCCAATTGTTAGCAACTACTCCAGAAAGTTCACCCACTGTGCTTGCCTAACAATAGATTGGGGGAGGGTAACTAGACACTGCAGACACAATGGCTGCAGCAGTAATGGCTGCTCCAATAGCAGCGAAAATGCCAAGGTCTTTCCCAGGACAGTTCAGGATTGGTCATTCTTCTCTGGAACCAGCAGGCAATGGAACCATGTCTGAGATCTGCAGAACCAGGGCAGAGTACCCCAGTCCACAGCAGCTTCCAGCAAGCAGCAGTGCACAGAGGGTCGGAGCGCAGGCCGAGATGGGACAGGACACAATGACTGCAGCAACGCCAGAATTTCTGTGATGACAAAAGATGAGGGGGAATCCTCCGTCTTCCTCTAAGGGCACAGGAATGACTCCAGGAACCCGAACTAGGAGAGCTGAATCTTCATGCTCCCAGGATCAGCATGGCTCACCAGACACTCAGGCAGCTGGCACACTCCTGTAGCATCCTGTAGAAAAAACACAAACATTCCCTCTTCCCCATATAAAATACCTGGACAGGATCATGCCAATATGTGGATCTTTCTATTTTACCTAGGCGGAAGTATGCCTAGTTGTAGGGAGCCATAAACCTTGGCATCCAAATTTTAAAATTTAAATAAAAGGAGCATTATTAGCATTCAGGGATAGCTCCCCCTTTTATTTATTAAAATTTGTTAAAATATTATTTATTAAGATAAGTCCTCAAGGATTAAATTGAGGACACTGAGCACTTGTATTTATAATTTGACTTGTATACTAAATTATTGTTTCCAGCATTATTGTTTTGGATATATAAAGAATGAGACTTTTTAGACTAATTGTTTCTATGTAAGGCCTATAATCTGCCTGGTATCATTGTCCTCCTTGCTAAGGGTCCAGGCAATCCAGTTTGAGTTCTTAAATGGCCTATAAAGGAACAGTACTTAGTGCTCTTAGCCACTAAGCCATCTCTCCAGCCCCTCACCAGCTTTATTTGCCTAAACATAAGCATTAATTAGAAATGCCAAATCCTGTAAACAAGGTCCAGATTTAGCCTTATCTAGAAATCCCTGAGTTGGCAGGGTGAGGCTGGGCGTTGAATGTAAGCAACTGGAGTCTTCCTCTTTTCGTGAGGGTGTGTTATCAACTCCATTACCATTTTCAAAGAGCTGGGTCTATGGTATTGTTTAGTTCTCTGAGCCAGAGCACTGAAAGGACAGTGAGTTGTCAGACAATTCACACTGAAATCACTCACTGATTTCAAGTAGAAAACCTGCCTCTAATAAAGCATTAAGTAATTGTAAAATTTGAGGGCTAGTAGTATCTAAAAAAGGAAAACTTTTTAATCAATTGTAAAACCACAAGCCACACCTTTGGCTATCAGTATATGAATTGAAAGCTTGATTTTTAACATTTAAAAACAGTGGCTACAGCACGTAATTTAATAGTCTATATTGAAGCAGGGGAAACTCAAGAGAATAAACAGGTGATCCAATCATACATGTAGCCTTTACATTAGATGAACCACCTATAAATACAGTAAGCGCATTTTCTATGGGTTGCATGCACAAATTTACAGTAAATACAAAAGCATGCAAGGAGTAAAATTATCAATTTTGCCTGAAATTTGTATATGTAATAGGCCAAATATCAGTATTTTGTAATAACCAATTAAGTTGCTGTTTGGACTAAGGTATGTTTCACCAGGTTTCTTTTTAAAATACTTCCATGACTCTAGCCTACACTTCTGTATTAACACAGCTGAAGTTTTATCTCCAATGTGCATAACAAAGTTAAGTCCTCTGGTAAGGTGAGGTACTTTGGCAATTAACATATCCTTGGAAGCTTAAAATGAGTTTTAAATATTAAAATGAATATTGAATTTTTTTGCAGCAATAGCTGCTCCCCAAATATTAAAGTTCATTTTGAGAGCAAAGGTTTGTAGTAAAAATTTCCATATACACTGAAAGATTCAAAGTTCTAACTTCTTACATTGAAGAAGCAACAAAATTACATAATATAAGGCCACTCTTTTGTAAAAATTTTTAATGATATCACTTCATGGGCTCTCTAAAATTATAAGCAAGCTCACAAAATAGAAACTCACAATCGCCAGGATGTAAACAAGCTGCATAAAAACAATCCTCTAAATCTATCTTGAAATGGCAGTTGGAGTAAGCAAACAAGCTGTAATGCTCTCACAAGTTCTAAAACCTCATCAATCCTTCGTAAATCTTGTAATAATCTTTACCTGTTTGATTTTTCCTCAATTATAAATAAATTTGAGTTAGTCAATGTAACACTGGCAATCCTTAATCAAATCCTCAAGTTCTCCTTGTAACACCAGACCACCACCACAAGGTCACCTGAGTCCTGAGTAAGTGACTAGGCGGCTGTCCTTGGGGCAGTGGAACTAGCATTAAAATACACATAACTTCAGGGCAAACTACGACTTTGGAAAGCAAAACTCAACCTCCAACAAACTAGTCTCCAAAACACCGAGTTTATCCTTCATGCTACTAAGTTTGACTGCCAATTCCTACATATGAACGCACGATGGTGCGGTCTCCAATACCTCAAGAAAGAGACATTGCCCTAAATTCTTTTAGAAGCCTGGTTTCTACAATAAGAGTTCCATAAAAATATTCTCTCAATTTAGACCTATTTCCCTAGGTTGGCTCATGCCGCATGTTGTCTAGAATGACTCCATCCAAATTACCAGCTTTATGTCAACTTTCTGTTACCAATATTATACCTTTTTAACCATATCCAATAACTTAAAAGCCAATAGTCCATAACCAAGGCATGTAGAGCATATTTATACATTTAAAACCAATCAGAAACAAAATTGAAGTGGCTACACCTATCTTTAATATTTAGACCAAGCACCATTTTTACTTTTCTAGCTATGATTTTAAGAGAAGCACCTTGTAAGTCAGGGATTTTTCTAAGAGAAACAGCCATCAGCTCCTGTACCAAGGAAGCTGAGGGGCTGCAGGAGCCTTTAGGATCGGCTCGTGTAAACATTTAGCCAGCCCCCTGGGGAGCTTGCCCAGCAGACTTAGGCTTCTAGCTACAGATGTAGGCTCCAAAAGCCAATTGAAACCTTTTATTTATTTGTACCTTTTTTGAAAGGAGTTAAAACTACATCAATGCATGAATCAACCAGCATTTAAAATTTTAACCTTTTCTTTTAAACATGAAACAAAACATTTAAACAACGAGAAACAAAAACCACAGACATAAACTGACAGACATGGACAGCTTGGTGCACCAAGGACAGACAATAGACATAGAGGGAAAAACTAGATGGTGTCCCACCGAAGGGACCCACATATCCTACCTATGGAACCCAGAACCAGAAACAAACATTTCTCCAACAGGAGCCAGCAGAGAGGCAGGACGTCTCCTGCTTTCCCTCTGTTCCTAGGAGAGCTCTGAAAAGGTTTTTCTCTTTCTCCAAAGCATCTGCGGAGAGTCCGGGAGGACTGTTTTTCCCAAACCCGTTCTCTCTCATGTCTAGGGTGTAAACTATCTCTAGCCAGGGTCCAAAGACTAAAATATAACTCTAACAGAACACATACGCAAAAACACTTTACCGTTACCTTGTCCCTTTTTTATGACAAGTTTTACTCAGGCCAAATCATCCAGGCCTTTTCTGCTCCATCTTACGCCCAATCCGTCCCTTCTCCCCTTCCGCCGGGCTCAGGGACGTCCCCTGTGGGTGGTACCCTTTTCTTCTCCGATCTCGTGGGACCTCCATTTGTCGGGCGCCAGCACCGACCTGGTACCCGAAATCGGGCGAAAGCCTACGGATGAAAGAAACACGCACACACACGTTATTCGTGTCAAACCAGGAGAGGAAGAGAGAGAGAAGAGAGAGAGAGAGAGAAAATGGAGAGCGGAAGGAAGAGTGGGTGTGAGGAAGAAGAGTGAGGAGGAGGAATAGTGAGAGACTCCTGTAGCTTTATTCACCACTTATATACCCAAGTCTCCAGGTAGAAAATAACTGGGAAGCACAGTGGGAGACCCTGGCTCGTGACTTCTGACTTCAGTAACAAAAGACCGACTAGGAGACCTGAATTAATTAGGGAGGAATCCAAGAAGACCAGCCTAAATCTCAAGGATAAAGGCTGAGGAAGCAAAAGGCAGAAGTAAATTGACCACCACCCAGGTGTGGTCCAGGTGTGTCAGTTCCACATGCATCAGCCGGGCTCAGCAGAGGTCATGCAGTGGAGACACCGGGTATTTACTACTTGGTCTTTTCTTCCTGTGCCGTAAATACATGGGAGAGGCCTCTGTCCAACAATCCCATGACTTCTTAACTGTGGCCATACAGTTAGTTACAAAGCGGCCAGGCCCAAATCCAATATGGCACTACAAAAGAGAGTGAGGGAGGAGAGCAGAAGTGAGCCAGAGGCAGCAGCAGAGGAGAGCTGCACTTGAACCTGTCTGTGGGACCAGGTATATTTACCAATCCTTTCTTTAACAAGCAACTTGGTCTGGATCTCCACTTGATTTCCAATTCAAAGTGGCAACCAGGGGAAGGGGGGGAGAAAGAGGGAGGGACAGGGGGGGGGGGAAGGGGGGGCAGGGAGGCAGGGGGGCAGGGAGGCAGGGAGGCAGGAGGCAGGGAGGCAGGGAGGCAGGGAGGCAGGGAGGCAGGGAGGCAGGGGCAGGGAGGCAGGGAGGCAGGTTATGTGCTCTCTGGTCTGCAGGGGTCTGTTGCTGGCTTTAGGTCTAGGAAAGTCAGTTTCTTTGTACAGATACAAAGTGGCAGCCTGACACTCCTGGCTGCCCTGCTCTGTTGGACGCTGTGGGAAGAGCGGGGGTCCAGCCTGGCTGGGATCACAGCAACAGGTCCTTGCCTTGGTTCACAGGCTACTGTAGTCAGAAGAATGTCTTTCTGTGGAGTAACCATGTGAGGAAAATTCAGCACAGGAGCATGGCAAATATCTGTTTGGAAATAAACTTAGTTTCTCTCTCACTGACTTTTTATTAAGCATAAGTAGACAGTCAAGTTCGCTGTTGATGTTTAGGCCGTATGCGCAATATAGAGACCACGCAGGGCTCTGTGCATTTTGTTTGGGCTGCTTGACTTATCTCATTCACGGGACTAAATGCAGAGAGCATGGTTTCTGGAATCCAGTGACGTCACCTGTATCTAACTTCTCTGGATTCTGCACATTCTCCTTCCTTGGCATGAAGTCCTCCTGCTCCTCTGGGACTGAGGGAAGGGCAGGGGAGGCAGGGCTACATGTTGTCTGCTCTGCAGGGGTCTGTGGCTGGCCTTAAGTCTATGAAGGTCTATGAAGTCGTGGGCAGTAGAATTTTACTTCTTTCTCTGGCTGACTAATATTCTATTGCGAGTGCTATCAGACTGAGCGAATGTATACATCTGTTGGTGGGGGGCTGGGCTGCTTCCACATTTTGGGTGTCGTGAGCACAGCTGCCATGATCATTACTGCTCAAAGGTCCATCCAAGTCCTTGTTTGCAAGTTTGTTTGTGTTGCATGTGGTCTGAGAAGACCTGTTAGATCAAGCATAACTATTCATTTTATCAGAAGCCAAGACTGTTTCCCACGAGGTAATACTCTGTGTTCTTAGCTGCAGAGTTGCAGACACCTGAGATGTTTAAACTCTGGGTTCCATTTATTTGTTTTTGCTTTGTGCAGTTGCTGCCCTGGTGGGTGTGAAGTAACACCTTGTGGTTTTGAAAGACCCCCAGATTTTGGGGAGACTCTCGCTCCAGTCACGGGTTGGGGTACCCCCAGGAAACACGAGAAGCCAGTCTTGATGTAATCAGCAAGAGGCAGTTTTATTTACGAGATCTCGGGCTGACACGTATCTCACACAGGAGATTGAGTCCAGCCCCGAGCCTCTCTAGGCAGGAGCTTATATAGGGAAAACAAGGGGTTTCGTGTGGATACACATAATTGGCTAATACAAAGGGTGCACAGTTACTATTGGCACGGAGTTACATCAACAAAGCATACGTGTAATCTAGCATTTCAGCAATGTGAGCAGGGCAACTCATCTCACTGCAGCAGGGGGATGACCCATCCTCAGGGAGTGAAGGAAGGGGAGGGGGTGGCTCCAGATGGCCAGTGTCCTTGGGAGCTGATAGTCGGGCCAGTGAGCCCTATCTCAAATTCTCTCAGGCATGTCTGGACTTTGATTGAGACTAACTTTTTGAAATTTAACTCTTCAGTTTGATTGATACTTCCTCTTTGTTTCTCAAAGCCACATTATAACATCCACTGGGCCTGAAGAATTATTGAGCAACAAAACCAAGAAGTTTTTAAAATAACATCATCAGTGCTTAAACGTAAGCAAAACTAAGTAAGCAATTTCAAATAAAAATGTATGTTAGTCCAAAGCAAGCCTCAGCCTCAGTGAGCTGTAAGAGGTCAAACCACACATGGTCACATGACTGTGGATTTTACACCAGGTACCCGAGCCTGGCAAAACAGAAATTGTTTAAAGAAAATTCCTTCATTTTACTTCTGTGTTTCCCTAATAAAGCCTGACTAACATTTCATCCTGGGAACATGAAAGCTTCACCTTTCACTCTGGTATTTCCCAACTTATACATTGTATCATTTTGTTTTATCTTTATTAACTTGAGTATTTCTTGTTTACATTTCGATTGTTATTCCCCTTCCCTGTTTCCAGGCCAACATCCCCCTAAACCCTCCCCCTTCCCTTCTATATGGGCTTCCTCCCCATCCTCCCCTTTACCACCTTCCCCCAACAATCACGTTCACTGGGGGTTCAATCTTGGCAGGACCAAGGGCTTCCCCTTCCGCTGGTGCTCTTACTAGGATATTCATTGCTACCCATGAGGTTGGAGCCCAGGGTCAGTCCATGTATAGTCTTTGGGTAGTGGCTTAGTCCCTGGAAGCTCTGGTTGGTTGGCATTGTTGTTCATATGGGTTTCGAGCCCCTTCACACTCTTCCAGTCCTTTCTCTGATTCCTTCAACGGGGGTCCTATTCTCAGTTCAGTGGTTTGCTGCTGGCATTCGCCTCTGTATTTGCTGTATTCTGGGTGTGTCTCTCAGGAGAGATCTATATCTGGTTCCTGTCGGCCTGCACTTCTTTGCTTCATCCATCTTATCTAGTTTGGTGGCTGTATATGTATGGGCCACATGTGGGGCAGGCTCTGAATGGGTATTCCTTCTGCCTCTGTTCTAAACTTTGCCTCCCTATTCCCTGCCAAGGGTATTCTTGTTCCCCTTTTAAAGAAGGAGTGAAACATTCACATTTTGGTCATCCTTTTTGAGTTTCATGTGTTCTGTGCATCTAGGGTAATCAAGCATTTGGGATTGAAAGACCCCCGGAGTGGGGAGACCCTCACTCAAGTCTCGGGATGACGCAACCCCCCAAGAACTCACACAAGACCGTCCTTGTTGTAATTACATGAGGTTTATCGATAGCAACCAGTGCACTGGGGTCGAGACTCGTATCCCACGCAGGGGCAGTGGAGTTCGACCCCGAGAGGCTGTGAGAAGAGGTATTTAAAGGGAGAAACCACAACCTGAGGGGGCAGGGATGGCGTCATAGAACAACAGTGAAAAATCACAAGGAAGAACTCTCTGTCTCCCAAGATTGTTTCCTTTTTTTTTTTTTTCCTTTTTTTTTTTTCGGAGCTGGGGACCGAACCCAGGGCCTTTTTCTTGCTAGGCAAGCGCCCTACCACCGAGCTAAATCCCCAACCCCCCAAGATTGTTTCCTAGGAGAAGCTGTCTCCTACTTCTCAGATTGTTTAACTTCATGGTCCGCTAGTTCTTAGGAGACGTTGTTTCCTGCTTCTCAAGATTGTTCTCTAAGATTTATGGTCAGCTAGTTTCTGGGAGAAAGCTGTTGAGCTGGCCAATGTAATGATCTATTCTATAGCCCTAGGAGAGGCTTCTTGGAACATACAATTCTGGGGCCTAACCTGTTTTCTTTTTCTGCTCTAAACTTTGTGTCTAGGGGGCAACTTTAAAACTTTTATCTTTCAGGATAATAGCCACTTATCAATGAGTGCACACCATGTGTGTTTTTCTGTGATTGGGTTACCTCACTCAGGATGATATTTTCCAGTTCCATCCATTTGCCTATGAATTTCATAAAGTCGTTGTTTTTGATAGCTGAGTAATATTCCATTGTGTAGATGTACCTCATTTTCTGTATCCATTCCTCTGTTGAAGGGGATCTGGGTTCTTTCCAGCTTCTGGCTATTATAAATAAGGCTGCTATGAACATAGTGGAGCATGTGTCCTTGTTGTATGTTGGAACATCTTTTGGGTACATGCCCAGGAGTGGTATAGCTGGGTCCTCAGGGAGTACTATGTCCAATTTTCTGAGGAACTTCCAGACTGATTTCCAGAATGGTTGTACCAGCTTGCAATCCCACTAACAATGGAGGAGTGTTCCTCTTTCTACACATCCTTGCCAGCATTTGCTGTCACCTGAGGTTTTGATCTTAGCCATTCTCACTGGTGTGAGGTGAAATCTCAGGGTTGTTTTGATTTGCATTTCACTTATGACTAAAGATGTTGAACATTTCTTTAGGTGTTTCTCAGCCATTCGGCATTCCTCAGCTGTGAATTCTTTGTTTAGCTCTGAACCCCATTTTTAATAGTGTTATTTGTCTCCCTGCAGTCTACTTCTTGAGTTCTTTGTATATTTTGAATATAAGCCCTCTATCTGTTGTAGGATTGGTAAAGACCTTTTCCCAATCTGTTGGTTGCCATTTTGTCCTAACAACAGTGTCCTTGGCCTTACAGAAGCTTTGCAGTTTTATGAGATCCCATTTGTCGATTCTTGATCTTAGAGCATAAACCATTGGTGTTTTGTTCAGGAAATTTTCTCCAGTGCCCATGTGTTTGAGATGCTTCCCCACTTTTTCTTCTATTAGTTTGAGGGTATCTGGTTTGATGTGGAGATCCTTGATCCACTTGGACTTAAGCTTTGTACAGGGTGATAAGCATGGTTCGATCTGCATTCTTCTACATGCTGACCTCCAGTTGAACCAGCACCATTTGCTGAAAATGCTATCTTTTTTTTTTTTCCATTGGATGTTTTTGGCTCCTTTGTCAAAAATCAAGTGCCCATAGGTGTGTGGGTTCATTTCTGGGTCCTCAATTCTATTCCACTGGTCTATCTGTCTGTCTCTGTACCAATACCATGCAGTTTTCATCACTATTGCTCTGTAATAATCCTTGAGTTCAGGGATAGTGATTCCCCCTGAAGTCCTTTTATTGTTAAGCATAGTTTTAGCTATCCTGGGTTTTGTGTTATTCCAGATGAATTTGCAAATTGTTCTGTCTAAGTCTCTGAAGAATTAGATTGGTATTTTGATGGGGATTGCATTGAATCTGTAGATTGCTTTTGGTAAAATGGCCATTTTTACTATGTTAATCCTGCCAATCCATGAGCATGGGAGATCTTTCCATCTTCTGAGGTCTTCTTCAATTTCTTTCTTCAGAGGCTTGAAGTTCTTATCATACAGGTCTTTTACTTGCTTGGTTAAAGTCACACCGAGGTACTTTATATTATTTGGGACTATTATGAAGGGTGTCATTTCCCTAATTTCTTTCTCGTCTTGTTTCTCTTTGGTGTAGAGGAAGGCTACTGATTTATTTGAGTTAATTTTATACCCAGCCACTTTGCTGAAGGTATTTATCAGGTTTAGTAGTTCTCTGGTGGAACTTTTGGGATCACTTCAATATACTATTATATCATCTGCAAATAGTGATATTTTGACTTCTTCTTTTCCAGTCTGTATCCCTTGATCTCCTTTTGTTGTCTGATTGCTCTGGCTAGAACTTCAAGAACTATATTGAATAAGTAGGGAGAGAGTGGGCAGCCTTGTCTAGGCCCTGATTTTACTGGGAGTGCTTCAAGTTTCTCTCCATTTAGTTTAATATTAGCTACTGGTTTTCTGTATATGGCTTAAACTATGTTTAGGTATGGGCCTTAGATTCCTATTCTTTCCAGGACTTTCATCATGAAGGGGTGTTGAATTTTGTCAAATGCTTTCTCAGCATCTAATGAAATGATCATGTGGCTTTGTTCTTTCAGTTTGTTTATATAATGGATTACGTTGATGGTTTTCCATATATTAAACCACTCCTGTATGCTTAGGATATAGCCTACTTGATCATGGTGGATGATTGTTTTGATGTGCTCTTGGATTCGGTTTGCCAGAATTTTATTGAGTATTTTTGCGTCAATATTCATAAGGGAAATTGGTCTGAAGTTCTCTTTCTTTGTTGGGTCTTTGTGTAGTTTAGGTATAAGAGTAATTGTGGCTTCATAGAAGGAAATCGGTAGCGCTCCATCTGTTTCAATTTTGTGGAATAGTTTGGATAGTATTGGTATGAGGTCTTCTATGAAGGTCTGATAGAATTCTGCACTTAACCCGTCTGGACCTGGGCTCTTTTTGGTTGGGAGAACTTTAATGACTGCTTCTATTTCCTTAGGAGTTATGGGGTTGTTTAACTGGTTTATCTGTTCCTGTTTTAACTTTGGTACCTGGTATCTGTCTAGGAAATTGTCCATTTCCTGCAGATTTTCAAGTTCTGTTGAATATAGGCTTTTGTAAGTAGGATCTGATGATTTTTTGAATTTCCTCTGATTCTGTAGTTATGTCTCCCTTTTCATTTCTGATTTTGTTAATTTGTACACACTCTCTGTGTCCTCTTGTTAGTCTGGCTAAGGGTTTATCTATCTTGTTGATTTTCTCAAAGGACCAACTTTTGGTTCTGTTGATTCTTTGTATGGTCCTTTTTGTTTCTACTTGGTTGATTTCAGCTCTGAGTTTGATTATTTCCTGCCTTCTTCTCCTCCTGGGTTTATTTGCTTCTTTTTGTTCTAGAGCTTTTAGGTGTGCTGTCAAGCTGCTGATATATGCTCTCTCCTGTTTCTTTCTGCAGGCACTCAGAGCTATGAGTTTTCCTCTTAGCAAAGCTTTCATTGTGTTCCATAAGTTTGGGTATTTTGTACCTTCATTTTCATTACATTCTAAGAAGTGTTTAATTTCTTTCTTTATTTCTTCCTTGACCAGGTTATCATTGAGTAGAGCATTGTTCAACTTCCATGTATATGTGGGCATTCTTCCCTTATTGTTATTGAGGACCAGCTTTAGCCCGTGGTGGTCTGATAGGAAGCATGGGATTATTTCTATCTTTCTGTGTCTGTTGAGGCCTGTTTTATGACCAATTATATGGTCAATTTTGGAGAAAGTACCATGAGGTGGTGAGAAGAAGGTATATCCTTTTGTTTTAGGATAGAATGTTCTGTAAATATCTGTTAAGTCCATTTGGTTCATCATTTCTCTTAGTCTGTCTATGTCTCTGTTTAATTTCTGTATCCATGATCTGTCCATTGATGAGAGTGGGGTGTTGAAATCTCCTACTATTATTGTGTGAGGTGCAATGTGTGCTTTGAGCTTTAGTAAAGTAACTTTTATGTATGTAGGTGCCCTTGTATTTGGAGCATAGATAGTTAGGATTGAGAGTTCATCTTGGTGGATTTTTCCTTTGATGAATATGAAGTGTCCTTCCTTATCTCTTTTGATGACTTTTAGTTGAAAATTGATATTGTTCGATATTAGAATGGCTACTCCAGCTTGCTTCTTCAGGCCATTTGCTTGGAAAGTTGTTTTCCAGCCTTTCACTCTGAGGTAGTGTCTGTCTTTGTCTCTGAGGTGTGTTTCCTGTAGGCAGCAGAATGCAGGGTCCTCGTTGCGTATCCAGTTTGTTAATCTATGTCTTTTATTGGAGAGTTGAGACCATTGATGTTGAGGGATATTAAGGAATAGTAATTATTGCTTCCTGTTATATTCATATTTGGATGTGAGATTATGTTTGTGTGCTTTTCTTCTCTTTGTTTTGTTGCCAAGACGATTAGTTTCTTGCTTTTTCTAGGGTGTAGCTTGCCTCCTTTTGTTGGGCTTTACCACTTATTATCCTTTGTAGGGCTGGATTTGTAGAAAGATATTGTGTAAGTTTAGTTTTGTCATGGAATATCTTGGTTTCTCCATCTGTGTTAATTGAGAGTTTTGCAGGATATAGTAACCAGGGCTGGCATTTGTATTCTCTTAGGGTCTGTATGACATCTGTCCAGAATCTTCTGGCTTTCATAGTCTCTGGTGAGAAGTCTGGTGTGATCCTGATAGGTCTGCCTTTATATGTTACTTGACCTTTTTCCCTTACTGCTTTTAATATTCTTTCTTTATTTTGTTCATTTGGTGTTTTGACAACTATGTGACGGGAGGAGTTTCTTTTCTGGTCCAATCTATTTGGAGTTCTGTAGGCTTCTTGTATGTTTATGGGCATCTCTTTCATAGGTTAGGGATGTTTTCTTCTATGATTTTGTTGAAGATATTTACTGGTCCTTTGAGCTGGGAGTCTTCACTCTCTTCTATACCTATTATCCTTAGGTTTGATCTTTTCATTGAGTCCAGGATTTGCTGTATGTTTTGGACCAGTAGCTTTTTCTGTTTTACATTATCTTTGACTGTTGTGTCGATGATTTCTATGGAATCTTCTGCTCCTGAGATTCTCTCTTCTATCTCTTGTATTCTGTTTGTGATGTTTATATCTTTCTTTATCCAGGGTTGTTTCCCTGTGTCCTTTCTTTATTGCTTCTATTTCCATTTTTAATTCCTTCACCTGTTTGATTGTGTTTTCCTGGAATTCTTTCAGGGATTTTTGTGATTCCTCTCTATAGGCTTCTACTTGTTTATGTTTTTTTGAGTTTCTCTAAGGGAGTTCTTCACATCTTTCTTGAAGTCCTCCATCATCATGATCAAGTGTGATTTTAAATCTAGATCTTGCTTTTCTGGTGTGTTTGGATATTCATTGTTTGCTTTGGTGGGAGAATTGTGCTCCGTTGATGCCATGTAGTCTTGGTTTCTGGTGCTTGGGTTCCTGCGCTTGCCTCTCACCATCAGGTTGTCTCTGGTGTTACCTTGTTCTGCTATTTCTGACAGTGGCTAGATCATCCTATAGGCCTGTGTGTCAGGAGTGCTGTAGACCTGTTTTCCTGTTTTCTTTCAGCCAGTTATAGGAACAGAGTGTTCTGCTTTTGGGCGTGTAGTCTTTCCTGTCTACTGGTCTTCAGCTGTTCCTGTGGGCCTGTGTCCTGAGTCCACCAGGCAGGTTGCTTGGAGCAGAAAAGTTGGTCTTACCTGAGGTCCTGCGGCTTAAGTTGCTCGTGGGTGGCTGCTTTTGAGCTCTCCGTGAGGGCGGCAACCAGGAGGGCCTGCGCTGCCTTTTCCCGGGGCCCCCCGTGCACCGGGGTCCCAGATGGTATTAGGGGTTTTCCTCTGGAGTCAGAAATGTGGGCAGAGTGTAGTCTCTTCTGGCTTCCCAGGCGTGTCTGCCTCTCTGAAGGATTAGCTCTTCCTCCCACGGGATTTGGGTGCAGAGTACTGTTGACCGGTTCCCTTCAGGTCTGGGTGGTGTCTCACATTGTTTCTTTTTCAAATAATTTTTTTCTACACTTTAGAGTTTTCTTCTACAAGGTAATATAGAATATTATCTTGTGTGATTATGGACGTTTGTATACCTTCTTTGCAGAAATATCTAACCCAGCGCTTTTCTCATTTTGAAACTGAGTTGTCTGTGATCAATCATACAGCTACGTTGTTTAAGATGGTAACCTTTTATCACATGTGTGATACAAGCGGTCTTCACCGGTTCTTGGGTTGCTGTTCTACTCTCTTTATAGAATCATTTGGTGCACAAAAGTTCTCAATTGTACAAAGTGGATCTTTTTTTCTACTTGTTTGCTCATGTCGAGATTTGTTTTCATGTTCAAGATATAATCCCTACTTGAAATCCAAGTTAGGTAAAACTGAGACCAGGTTAGCCCCAGGTTAGCCTGTTGCAATTAAGCTCTTAATTGCTTCCTGCAGACAGAACCTATGTCAGGTGGGGTGGAGGTAGAAAGTAAAAAGTCAAACAAATACACATGTAATTCCCACCCTTTATTCAGCTGCACATCTCAGTGTTTGTGTAATTCATGGGTGTCTTTCAAATACTTATTTTCAGGCATTTTAAAATCTATTCATGGAGAGACCGAGGGCTTAGAGTCCACTAATCTGCCATTTTGCTTGGTTGTTATTGTTTTTGGGAACTTGCTTTTCTCACTTATAGCATGGGTGCAATAATCCGTAACTTGGAAGGACTTCCAGGTTTTTCAAGGTCACATGCTAAAAGTGTTCATACAGGACTTAGCACATATCATAGAGTGACCCTGATGAAGGCCACTATTGTTTGGATTTTATTACATTGAATTAAAACCTTATGGATGAGAGCAGCCCATGTATTATCAAAGCTTCTTTAGAACTTGGAAGAATAATGAAGAAAGAAGAAGACCCTCCGTACAAGGGAACGGGAGGTTGCTCGCTGCCCTGTGAGGCTACACGCTGCCAACAGGAAACCTACAAAGGTCACCAGTCCTAGCCGCTGTGCTGTTGGGTGGCTGTGAGGCGGAGTATGACTTTACACTCTTTCCCCTATCCTAGATTCGAACCAGCAGGTTGCTATGACCCAACCACAAATGGCTCCCATTTGTCTGGTGGAAAACCACAATGAACGGCTGTCAGTGAACCAGAAAGCCATAGAGATTCTGGACAAGATTTCTCAGCCAGTGGTAGTCGTGGCTATTGTTGGATTGTATCGTATAGGAAGTCCTATTTGATGAACTGTCTGGTGGGACAGAATTGAGGTGAGTGGCATGCTGTGTACCAGCCAAAGGTTTGACTGTCTCTGTCATATTTCCTTAATTCTTACTCCCAATTATAATGGAGGGCAGCGAAACTCCTGTCAGCAAATCCACCCTCTTGCAATAATTTGCAACCCTTAATTACTGCTCCACAATCATCTTCCCTGGGCTCTTCCCTTCCATTCTGTTAAGGGAAGTCTCTCCTACCAGTGCTCAAGCTGGGCCCTTTTCTGACGCCCTAAACAGTGGGATCCTGCACCTCAGTCTCCTGTCTCATACAGTGAGCCTGGTGCCCGAGAAGATCTTGTAGAAGTGTAAAATTAAAAATTAATACCAAAAGGAGAAATAAGGGTCCAGCTACCCAGAAAGAAAAAGTGGGGCCTGTGAGAACCTGAACTTTTCACCCTCCCTTGCTATACAATGGTTCCCAAAACAGTTTTACATGAAAGGTTTCTTTGAATAGCCATAATGGCCTCATAGCTTTCGCCACAATGTTCTATTGGCGTGTAGAATGTCCCAATCCTAATCACAATGTCACAATGCTTTGGGAGTGTGTGGTACATGATTAATATGATTTAGCTGTATGGGCAGATTATAGTTTTAGAATTTCCCTCCTCCCCCCTTGTTCCCCCTGGTTTGTGGTTTTTTCCTTTAAAAGCTCTGTAAAAAGTCAGGTCAGGGTCGAACTCCTCTACTCCCTGTGTGGTGTATGAGTCTCGACCCCAGCATGCTGGCCTGAGCTCTCGTTTCATTTTGCTTACAATTAAAACTTCCTCGTGTGATTACAGCAAGTCGGTGTCTGTGTCCTACTGGGTGCGCGTTCCTCCCGAGACTTGAGTGAGGGTCTCCCTTCTGGGGTCCAACATTTATGGGGGCTCGTCCGGGATCTGCGTGACCACCCAGGGGTCCTAGACCCACTTGGAGGTAAGATTCTCTGTTTTGTCTCAGCGCTGTGTCTGTGTCCTGTCTGGGAATCTGGTGCGATCGCAATTTCAGTTTTTGGGGACGCCAGTGAGACCGCACTCCAGGGAGGAGAGAGGGGTGGATAAGGATAGACGTGTCCAGGTGTCCACCGTCCGTTCGCCCTGGGAGACGCCCCAGGAGGACACGGGGAGGACCAGGGACGCCTGGTGAACCCCTTCTGGTAGGTCCAGAGGAGACTTTACTCCTTGACGACCGATTTGTTAGGCAAGGTCTGGGACCTGCCGATCCAGTTTCAGTGCCTCTGGTCGATTACAGGTCGACGCCGGTTTTGTTTTCTGTTGTCTTTTTTTGTTTGTGTTCGTGTGGGTGGTGTGTGTTTGAGGCTCGACATGGGACAGACGATTGGACGTGTTGGTGTCTGTTAGTGTCTTTTTTGACTTTCGTTTCGTTTTGAATTTAGACTGACGACTGTGTTTAAAATCATGGACCGACAACTGTGTTTGAAATCATAAAACTGTTTGCTTTGTTCGTCGAAGAGTTTTACTTGGTCTCCTTAATGCTTAGTGAGTAAGAAACTTAATCTTGTGGACCCTGCTCTAGTGGCGGTGTGTTGGTTGATAGCCAAAGTTAATTTTTAATACCAGCACCTGTGGGGGTTGGGGATTTAGCTCAGTGGTAGAGCTCTTGCCTAGCAGGCGCAAAGAAAAAATACAAAATAAAAACATAGTGTTTTATCTGCACTTGTGCTCACAGCCAGCTGTGAAGAACTGGGAAAGATTTAAATTTTGCTTGGGAGTAAAGAATCTTAAAAACAGAGTTTCAGTCGATATGACACTTAGTGCGTAGCTGCCTAAAAGATCAGAAATGCTGTCAACAGGCTATAAAAAAGGGACAGGCTGTGTTAAAAATGTTACAGGAGGAACTATCTAAAAAGGCTGAGAGCGAGGTGGGAGAGGACCATGAGGAAGACAAGAACAAGAAAAGAATTTTTGACATTTGCTCACAGAAGGAGAGCGCTCATTTAGAGAAGTTCTTTAAGGGAGCCTGCCTTGTCAGGCGGTGGCCAAGGTTAAGATTAATGTTTTTTTTTTTTTTTTCCATGGGCCTTTAAACCCAGTGAGACAGTTTGATAAAGGGCTGCTACTGAGATCCTGATAGCCCCAGGTGAACCGGTTACGATTCTTTTGTCAGCCGCTTATTCTAACAACCAGGTTCTAACCATCTCTCCATCCTTTTGTTATTAGTTGTTACTAGAAGCTTAGTGTCATTTAGAGGCTGGTTCTCTTGAGAGACAAAGCCACGGAGCTGATACTCCGTGAGGGAAAAATCTAAGTCTAAGAGAGATAGTCGATAACAGATCTGCTGCCTCTCTGCTCACCTTTCCGTTTCATAGACAAAGCTTGTGCTTATTTATACGAAGGCCTCCTGGTTTAGCTGTGTGACTAAATGCTGTTTGCCCTCTTCTATTCTCAAGATTCTCTTGAGATGCTTGTTAGTAACTGTTACAGGACTCCTATACCACGAAGAAAACCTGCTGTCTTCAGACGCCTGAAGGTAGGGAGTGCTCCAGGTCGGCCGCCAGGCTCCAAGGGTGGGTCTCTGAGGGGTTGGAAAGTGCCCCACCAATCTGGCCAAGATAAAGAAAGGGTATAAAGAAAATGTTACAGAAACTTAAAGGGTTAAGTTAAGTTGCTGAGAGTTAATATAAGTTAAAAGGAACAGAAAGCGTGTGAAAAAAAAAAAAAAAAAGAAAAAGTTAGAGAGCTAAAGAGAGATAAAAGATGAGAGAAGAACATATACTGGCCATAGTAGTTAGAGAACCTAGGAAGATAGTACCTGGCAACAGAAGAGAATTACTGGCTAAAGATCAGTGTGCCTAATACAAAGAAAAAGGACACTGGGTCAAGGACTGTCCAAGAAAGAACAAGAGGGGCCACTGGTCCTAGAGTGCTGGCTATATAAGGGAAGTGTGGATACAGAGACCCAATGCTCTGTGCTCCTATGCCCCCCAGTGGGCCAATATCCAAAGACCTTGAGTACAAGGGGCTACTGACAACGAACAATACTTATGGACTGCCCGAAGAACAGTGGACCTTGGCGTGGGCCGGGTAACCCACTAGTTCATAGTCATCCCTGACTGCCCCCATCCCTTGCTCATGAGAAAATTGCTCCCCAAAATGGCTGGGTGAGGCCATGTGTATGTGGAGCTTAAGACCTGTCTCAGTGCACCAGAACCTGATGCTGGGAGATGAACGGCTTAGTGCTTTTCTGCCTGAAACACACCGTTCCTGCCAGCCGGACACTAACAATTATCGCCCAATCCAGGACTTAAACTGTGATAGAGTGGCTGATGTTTGCCTTTAAATAGAGTGTCCCAAAAGATGGGACCACTGGTCAGCTGCCATGGACTAGATTCTCCACCGGGTGGGGATAATCTGGTCACCTTGCTGCCCAGTCCGGACCTGGAGCCACCACAGCACGAGTGTCAAGCACTGGCAGAAGCCCATGGGTGGAGAAAAGACCTCTGCGACTGGCTGATTGACGGCTGCTGAAAGCCGAGGACCTTGTCACAGATGGGAACAGTTCTCTTCATAAATGAAGATCAGAGATAAGTGGGTGCTGCCATGGTGGACAAAACGATGTCATCTGGGATGGCTGAACTTCTACGCCCCCAACACATCAGCACTGCAGATGCCTTTGCCATCTCTTGGATGCCCTGGTGAAGCCAACAACTGTGAGTACTATTCATTGCCCAGGAAAACAGGAAGAAAGAGATTCAGTGACATGGGACAGTAACAAAGCAGATAAAGTGGCTCAGAAAATGGCTATACAGGAGCCTATCCTGGTTACAGGCCTACAAGAGACAGCCACTGGAAACTGGGATTGGACTAAGGGATGGCCTCACTTAGAAAAGGCCCAAATTGCTTAAAAGATAAAGGATAATGACATACTTGAGAAAAAAGCTATATACTTTTTCAGAAATAGATAGAAGCTTTCCTCACCAAACGAGAGACGGCCTCTACAATCATCAAGAAGATACTGGAAGAAATCTTCCCCCGATTTAAAATGCCCAAGGTAATCTGGTCAGACAACAGCCCTACTTTCGTTGCCAAGGTAAGCCAGGGTGTGGCCAAGTACTTAGGGGTCGATTAGAAATTACATTATATTTACAGACCTCAAAGTTCAAGACAGGTAGAATAAATAAATAGAACTCTAAAAGAGACCCTGACCAAATTAACCATGGAGACTGGCGCAGACTGGGTGACACTCCTTCCCTCTTGCTCTCTTCAGAGCAAGAAATACCCCTTCCAGATTCAGCCTTACCCCTTTGATATGGGGCCTCAGCTCCTCTGACTGTATTAGGTGATATTACTGAACCAACATGTCATAGTAATAATGATTTGTGTGCCAGGCTAAAAGACCTACAGGTGATACAGAAAGAAATCTGCTCACAGCTGACAGCAGCCTATGCCCCAGAGACCCTGAGTTCCAGGTCGGAGACTGCAGCTACACTGAGCCCAGACATTCGAGCCTCGCTGAAAAGGACTGTACCTGGTGCTGCTGACCACCCTGACAGCTGTCAATTCTCAGCCCTCACCAGCCGTGTATTAGCTGTTGGGGCTGAGAGCTGGGACCTAGAGGGAGAGTCAGTCATGTTTGTCCTGGGTTCTATCAAGATAGGTGTGGGATAGGCTTGATTTCCATTACAAATGATATAACGCTACATACGTTTGTATTCCTAACACTTCTTGGGACTGTGCCTCAGAGATCACAATCTATATAAGTTTAGAAGTTCTAAAAGCTAGTCATGACCTTGGTGTGCAGGTTTAAATAGTGTCCAGATTAGAATCCTGATGCTAACGACTTAGTAAGACATAAAAAAAAAAGGAGTTGAGAATTACTTAGGGCTAAGGCTATCTAGGTGCTGCAAGGGCAGCACAAGGACATCTGCTGTTACAATACAAGGCTTATAGAGAATTCAGAATTGCCATTCAAGAGTAATTAAAGACTCCATAAATAAACTTAAAAAAGGTTAGATAAAAGACAGACAAAGAAACACATCAGAGATGGTTTAAAAGTTGGTTTAATAAGTCCCCATGGTCAACCACTCTCCTCTCTACTTTAGTTGGGCCCATTATAATTCTCATGCTTCTACTTACTTTAGGGCCATGTATACTCAACAGGCTGGTGGCTTTTATAAAAAAAAAAAAAAAAAAGAGTGAGTGTTGTTCAGGTACTGGTCCCATGGCAACAGTACCAAGAGTTACAATGAGATAAACAATCGCTCTAAGGTTAGAGCGATAAAAAAAAAAGAAAAAAGGGGAATGTAGAAGTGTAAAATTAAAAATTAATACCAAAAGGAGAAATAAGGGTCCAGCTACCCAGAAAGAAAAAGTGGGGCCTGTGAGAACCTGGACTTTTCACCCTCCCTTGCTATACAATGGTTCCCAAAACAGTTTTACATGAAAGGTTTCTTTGAATAGCCATAATGGCCCATAGCTTTCGGCCACAATGTTCTATTGGCCGTGTAGAATGTCCCAATCCCTAATCACAATGTCACAATGCTTTGGGAGTGTGTGGTACATGATTAATATGATTTAGCTGTATGGGCAGATTATAGTTTTAGAATTTCCCTCCTACCCCCTTTTTTCCCCTGGTTTGTGGTTTTTCCTTTAAAAGCTCTGTAAAAAGTCAGGTCAGGTCGAACTCCTCTACTCCCCTGTGTGGTGTATGAGTCTCGACCCCAGCATGCTGGCCTGAGCTCTCGTTTCATTTTGCTTACAATTAAAACTTCCTCGTGTGATTACAGCAAGTCGGTGTCTGTGTCCTACTGGGTGCGCGTTCCTCCCGAGACTTGAGTGAGGGTCTCCCTTCTGGGGTCCAACAATCTGACGCTCTTTGATTTGCCTTCAGTGGGCGCCAGGCGTGCGTATGGTGCACCTACACACATGCAGGCAAAATTCTCTTACTCATAAGAAGAAACAAGTAACTCTTAAAAATCGTTTATTTAGAAATAAATACGTCTTGAAAAAAACTTTAAAGAGGACTTTATATCCTTTTATAGCTGCACACTTCTGTCTTTAATCATTCTGAATGCAAAAAGTATCATAATTATTTCCTTTTTTGTCAGCGCCTGTACCGACACGGTACCGAGAATCGGGCGAAAGCCTGTGGGATTAAAAACACACACACACACACACACACACACACACACACACACACACAGGTTATTGTGTCAAGCCAGGAGAGGAAGAGAGAGAGAGAGAGAGAGAGAGAGAGAGAGAGAGAGGAAGAGCAGAAGAATTGCCTGTAGCTTTATTCACCACTTATATACCTGAGTCTCCAGGTAGAAAATATCTGGGAAGCACAGTAGGAAACCCTGGCTCTTGACTTTGGTAACAAAAGAGGGACTAAGAATCCTGAATTAATTAGGGAGAAATCTGAAAAGACCAGCCTAAATCTCATGGATAAAGGCTGAGGAAGCAAAAGGCAGAAGTAAATTGACCACCACCCAGGTGTGGCCCAGGTGTGTCGGTTCCACATGCATCAGCCGAGCTTAGCAGAGGTCATGCAGTGGTGACACCTGGTGTTTACTATGGAGATACTTGGTCTTTTCTTCCTGTTCCGTAAATTCATGGGAGAGGCTTGTCCAACAATCTCATGACTTTATGGTGGTCATCTTAACTGTGGCCATACAGTCACAAAGCGGCCAGGCCCAAATCCAATATGGTTCCCTACACCTTTTTTTATTTTTCTCATGTGTCTCTGCCTTGGAGTCCACGCCATTTTCCCACCATTTGTAAAAGTACTTTTAGTTTGTTTTGTATTTATTTATTTATTTACTAATTTATTTTTGAGACTGCCATGTTGGTTGGCCTGGTTCTAGGTATGAGGTCCTAGTGGCTCTCAAACTACTGGCAATCCTCCTGCGTGAGTCTCCTGCCAATAAGGATTCCAGGCGTATATAACCATGGCTGTTACAAACACTCTCCGTGCAGTTGCCCTTGCACTCCCCGTTTTCTGCCTTGTGGGTGCCTGTTTGTTTCCATCTGGAGCCGTTGCGTGGCATCCTTCTCATATTAAATGTTCACTATAGCTTGACATGGATGACGTGTAAAGGAATTCCTTCTCGAGGGGAGATGGGGCACTGTTTCAAGTGCCGAGGCACTCACAGCACTCATCCATCCACTCTACTGCTTACATCCGCTTGTCGTGGGCCTAGCTCCCTCTTTGTACTTCTTCCTCAGCTGTGACTAAAACACCCGAAAAGAAACACTGATGGAAAGGCACTTATCTTGACATGGTTTGGGAGATTTCACTCAACATTCTTGGTTCATTCATCTTGGGACCTGCTGCTCGGAAGAAGGAGGCAGAAACTGAGGAAGGGACCGAGCTCTAACTGTTCTGTAGTTACCTGCATCCTCGACTAGGCTTCAACTCCTAAGACCTTCAGATTCCTTCGCAACAGTGTTGGCATCAGGGCACTGATATTTTACCACACAAGGCTGCCTGTGCAGGACATTCACAACCTGACCTTAATCCTCCTCTCTTCCCTTCAGGCTTCCCTCTGGGCTCCACCGTGCAGTCGCAGACCAAGGGCATCTGGATATGGTGCGTGCCACACCCCACCAAGCCAAAGCACACCCTGGTCCTTCTGGACACGGAGGGCCTAGGGGATGTGGAAAAGGTAGGATCAGGCTGTGACTGGCGCTTTTGACCTCTTGATATATACCTGTATGATCTCTTTGTGAATTCTTGAAAAACCCCCGGAGAGGACCTTTCCCTCAGGAGGAGTCCTAAGCCCTAATGACCGAGCCGAGTCCACTGGATGCAATCAGCAAGAGGGTTTATTGAAAACACAGGTACCTGGGGCACACAGTCTCTTCGAGGACTTATGAGCCCAGCAGCTCCAGCATGGGGCTTTTATAGGGTTTGGGGAAGCAGAAGGGCATACAGAAGTAGATGCATAGTTACGGGATTGGTGGATTCAAACGAGGCACATAGACATGTTCACATATGATTGGCTATTTCACATGATGAGGTAATAAGGTATAGCTACACACATTGGCAGGTTTGGGGCGTCCTGGATGTCAGGGGCTGGGGGCTTATCTCTTCCTGCCAGGTGGCCTGTGAGTCAGATCCGGTACTCCTGGTCTGTTCTGCATTCCTTTCCCTTTATGGTCTGTTAGTTCTAGCAGCAGGGCAGGGCTGCCTGGACTTGCTTTTCACAATGTTTAGTCCTGAGTCTGTGAACCCTTCCAACTCCATATTTTTAAACCCCAAATCTGTATAATTTTCCCTTCATTCTGACTGAACTGCAGCAGGTGAGATAAACAGTGCTCTATCTAGACTTCACTCTCAGATAAGGTTAGGTGTATCCTAATGGGCAAAAATTTCATTTCTTGCCACTTGGGGGAATATTTGATTCAGTTTGACAGAAGTTTATTCAACAGTTAAAATTCCTGGATTCTAGGCATAGTAGTTAGATTTTAGTGAAAAAAAAATAAAGGTTCTTCCTTCCAAGAACCTTCCTAGCCTTACTGAGAATCCTGAAAGACCCCCAGAGTGGAGAGAACGCAACCCAAGCCTCAGGATGATGCGACCCCTCAAGAACTCAGGAGAGACTGATCTTGATGCAATCAACAAGAGATTTATTGATAGGGATGACAGAAACCAGTTCACTGGGGTGGAGACTCGTATCCCAGGCAGGGGTAGAGGAGTTTGACCTCGAATGGTTGGAAGAAGGGGTATTTAAAGGAAAAACCATACCGAATCACAAGGAAGAACCTCCTGTTTCTCATAATTGTTACCAAATCACAAGGAAGAACCTCCTGTTTCTCATGATTGTTCTTTAAGATTTTAATCTAACTTTATGGTTAGATTTAATGTGGTTTAATGTTTTATTTTAAATTAGATTTGCCCATTGCTTTGTTGTTAGAATTGTTGTTTGGTAGGTTTCTCTGTGTTGCCCTGGCTGTCTTAGAACTCATTCTGTAGAGCAGGCTGGCCTGTATCGCAGAGATCCACCTTCCTCTGCCTCCAGAAGGCTGGGATTAAAGTCATGTGCCACCATTGCCTGTCCATAAAATTCCTTGTGCCCGTCATGCCTGTTGTCGGGAAGTAGGCTCCAGTATTGTTGCTGTGGTTTATTTTCTCTACCCTGAGCAGTGCTGGGAATTCAGCCCGCAATAGGATGCCTGCTTTACAAATCCATATGTCGGTATGTAAAACATATTCACTCCCACAATTGCATACAAAACATGACAAAGAAACAAAACAACGGGTGGAAACAAAGTAACACAACTTCCTGGAAAGATCCTGACTTTTATTTCAGCAACTAAATATAAATGTATTTAATTAGGTAAATATTTAGAAAATCATTAAAGAGGATAACTGAGAGTGGATAACAACTTCCAAAAGATAAACAACTGAAGGAAATAAGCCAAAGGTAACAGCATATAGTGGATGAGTAATAAATACTGAATTTCACAAGATAGAAATTGTAGAAAAGTTTGTACATAACTCTTTAAAAATTCAGGAGAAAGCATCTACAACCGACTAAATGAACTGAAACATAAACTACTAGGGTTTCAAAGTCAACATGATGTAAGTTATTGCTCTCAGAAAAGAATCAAAAAGAATTGTGATGACCTCACTTGCATGACCTCCAGGATGTGACTGAGAGATCAAATAAGAATGTTTTTATTAGAATAGAATGCTGGAATATGGACTAAAGACATAGGAAACCTATTCAGTGAGACATTATTATTAGAAAGTCTCCTCTATCTATTGAAATACTAGGACATCCAAGTACAGAAATAATTAGACCACCTGATAGATGACCTATGCCGAGCTTGCAGAACAGGAGAACAATGCTGCAGGGTACTACAGAGGGGTACCAAGGGACTTACAAAGTACCCAACTGACAAACCATTCAGAACAACAGGGCATTTCTTGATAGAAATCCCCGAGGCCAGAGCATGGAACGCTGCACTCTGAGCACTCAGAAAATAACTGAGAGCCAACATGGCTACACACAAAAGTGTCCTTTATAAAGACCTTCAGGATGGGCGTGACTAATGCAATGTGTGACCACTGAGCTAGCACTGAAGAAGTTACTTACGGGAAAATTCTAAACACAAGGAAGAAGACACAATCAGGAGTGCAGGAGAAATAAATCTTGAGTTCTAAGGAACCAACAGTAGTAACTCGGTAAGCGCTGGTGAGCTTTTCATCCACGTGAGGCACACTGGAGTCACCTGGGAAGAAGACCTCAGGTGAGCAACCGTACCCATCAGGTTGGCAAGGCTGTTGGGGCGTTTCTGATGGATGATTGATGTGGGAGGGCCCAGCCCACTCTGGGGTCCTGGAGTATTTAAGAAAGCAGGCTGAGCAAGCCATGAGGAACAACTAGTAAGGCTTATTCCTCCATGGTCTCTGATTCAGTCCCTGCCCGAGTTCCTGCCTTGGTGTCTCTCAGGGATGGATTGTGATGTGGAAGGGTTAAGCCAAATAAACGTTCTCCTCCCCAAGTTGCTTTTCATCGTGATGTTTTACCACAGCAATAGAGAGCAAACTAACATCGAGACAGCAAACTTCTAGGAAGAAAAAAAGAAGCCGAGGGAGAAAAATCTAAAGATGAAAGAAGCCCCATTATTTATTAGTTAATTTATAGGATTTCATTCATCCCACAGGTTTTAACCTTGACTCAAACATAAATAGAATTGAAAAGCAAAAATCAGTAAGCAATCACTGACTGCAGCAGGAACTCACCGAGCTGGCAGAGGCATACCAAGACTGAAAGTGAAAGGAGCAAGAATGAACAAATGGGACCTCATAAAACTGTAAGGCAAAGGACACTGTCGTTAGGACAAAATGGCAACCAACAGGTTGGGAAAAGGTCTTTACCAGTCCTACATGTGATAGAGAGCTAATATCCAAAATATACAAGGAACTCAAGAAGGTAGACTCCAGAGAGTCAAATAACCCCATTTAAAAATAGGGTAAAGAGCTAAAGAAAGAATTCTCAGCTGAGGAATATGGAATGACTGAGAAGTGGCTTAAAGAAATGTTCAACATTCTAAGTCATCAGGGAAATGCAAATCAAATCAATCCTGAGATTCCACCTCACACCAGTCAGAATGGCTAAGATAAAAAACTCTGGTGACAACAGATGCTGGCAAGGATGTGGAGAAAGAGGAACACTTCTCCATTGTTGGTGTGGAATTGCAAGCTGATACAACCACTCTGAAAATCACTCTGGAGGTTCCTCAGAAAATTGGACATAGTACTACCTGAGGACCCAGCTATACCATTCCTGGGCATATACCCACAAGATGCTCCAACATATAACAAGGACATGCTCCACCATGTTCATAGCAGTCCTATTTATAATAGCCAGAAGTTGCAAAGAACCCAGATGCCTTTCAATAGAGGAATGAATACAGAAAATGTGGTACATCTACACAATGGAGTTCTACTCAGCTATCAAAAACAATGACTTCATGAAATTCACAGGATGGAACTAGAAAAGATCATCTTGAGTGAGGTAACTCAATCACAAAAACACACATATGTTATACACTCACTGAGAAGTGGATATTAGCCCCAAAACTCAAATTACCTAAGATACAATGCATAGACCTCATGAAGCTCAAGAAGAAGGATGACCAAAGTGTGGATGCTTGAGTTCTTCTTAAAATAGGGAACAAATATATTCATAGGAGGAGATATGGAGATGAAGTTTGGAGCAGAGACTGAGGGAATGACCATTTGGAGTCTGCCCCACCTGGGGATTCAGCCCATATATATAGCCACCAAACCTAGACTATATTGATGAAGCCAAGCAGTGCACGCTGACAGGAGCCTGATATAGGTGTCTCCTGAGAGGCTCAGCCAGAGCATGACAAATACAGAGGCAAATGCTCATAGCCAACCATTGAACTAAGTATGGGGTCCCCATTGGAGGAGTTAGAGAAAGGATTACAGGAGCTGAAGGGGTTCGCAACCCCATAAGAACAAAAATACCAACCATCCAGAGCTCCCAGGGACTAAACCACCATCCAAGACTATACATACACAGACCCATGGCTCCAGCTGCATATGTAGCAGAGGATGTCTTTGTTGGGCACCAATGGAAGGAGAAGCCCTTGGTTCTGCCAAGGCTGGACCCCCCAGTGTAGGGGAATGTCAGGGCGGGGAAGAGGGAAAGGATGGGTTGTTGGGGAGGGGGAACACCCTCACAGAAGAAGGGGGAGTAGGGATGGGATAGGGAGCTTATGGACTGAAAACTGGGAAAGGGAATAACATTTGAAATGTAAATTTAAAAATAGCCAATAAAAAAAGAATGACATTATGAATCTCAATAGATGGAAACTTTGAAAGCCTAAACTCATTCTTGATTAAAGCCCTGAACAAACCAGGAAGAGAAAGCTCACACCTCCAGGTAATCAGGGCTACTGTGAGAATCCTATCAGCAGCACTATACTCCACGGGGAATGACTGAAATTACTTCCTCTAACATCAACATGGAGCCAAGGGTGACCTTTCCATCAACTATTATTTAAAATAAGTTTGAGTCATCAGAGCAGTAAGTCAGGAGAAAAATACAAAAGAGATACAAACCAGAAAGGAAGAAGTCAAATTACCCTATAAGTAGATGAGATGCTTCGATATTTAAAATCCCTCGGGACTGGCAGAGCGCTTGCCTGGCGTATGCAAGGCTCTGGATTTGATCCTCTAAACCGTACAGGATGAAAAAGTGTCTGAACAGCATCCAGGGTTCAACCTGATGGCTCTGCACAAGGCTGATGATCCGAGTTGTAGCCCCGGAACTCCATAGAACTCCATAGAAAGGAGATTAAGGAGCCATGCCTTGGTAATCCCACCACAGAATTCAAGTGGAAGCTGAAGGGCCATCTGACCTGGAACACTGTGCTGAATGAAACATGGGAGGGACTTTGCCTCAAAAGTTGGAAGAACTGACTTTACAAGTACCCTAGGATCTCCCTCCACAGTGTTCGCCCCTGCCCTGCCCCGCCCCTGCCCCGCCCCTGCCCCCAGACTCTGAAAAGTCCCAGAAACCCTGCTGAAAAGCATCTCCGGGTTTAAATAAGCAGCGTAGGTGCTGGAAACATGCTTGAGCACCTGTGAATGTACCCGGAAGTACAGACTGTGCACTGTAAATTGGAGAGGTGTCTAATGTTAACTCTGAAATAATAAAGCCAGTCCTGCTCTCCCACACTCACTGCAGGCAGATGCAGGGGGGAAAAGAGCGACTCACCGCGCTGCCCAAGGAGCCTGTAGCCTCTGCCAGAGTCCCTTGCTTCTTCCCAGAGGCTGCCAGGGAAGGAAGGTGAAGATCTGGCTGTGATCTGGGCTGAGCAGGAAGAGAGGCTTGGAAGTTGCACGCCATGGGGTAGGGAGTCAGGGTTCTTATGAGCTAAGTGGTTGGGACGCCACGGGGTCAGTAAGACTGAGAGAGCTGGGCAGTCTGCACTATGCCCTAGATCAGGGTCGAATCAGTGCTGGATGTTGAGGATCTGACATCTGGATGAAGAGGGGGAAAGAAAAGTAAAAGTGCCTTTTCCCCCTCTTATTAACTGAATTGGCGGCGGGATAGCAATCAGAAAGTGAACATGAGAATAAAGCAGAAAGGGACAAACAAGGGGTCACGACTGCAGGGGATTTGTTTCCTTGGGCGTGAAGGTTGTTAATATAACTTCGTTTGTCGTTTCTTTTTATAATTCAAGAGAACAATTGTTCACAGTTGTAATCTTTGTAACTGAGAGGCTAAGGCAGGAGGATTGGGTTTGTGTGCCTTGGCTAAACATTAAACTTTTATCTCCAAAAGAACAAAAAGACGGAGTGATTGCACTTGGACTGTTAACCTGGGTCAGACGATGCTCTGTGTGCAGCAACGGACGCATCATAGACCCGTTAAAGTTAAAGGCTGAAGAGTGAATTTCACTACCCAATCAGTTTTAACATTCTAGCCTGGATTAGGGAGGAACCCGCATATCCTCCCCGCCTCCCCCCGCCCCTCCCCAGCAACACACACCTCTAGCTGAGGAACTGTGACAGTTGGTGACTGCCAGGGGAGGAAAAGTCAGTCAGTTTTCTTCAGGAGAGTGGTCCTCGGTGTGCTGACTGCCCAGGGGAGGTTTTTACACTGAGGAGTGTATGGGCAGCTCTGACTGGACTCCAGGGGTTATTGAAGGGGAGGAAAGAGGGAGGAGGAGGAGGAGGGAGAGAGGAGGGAGGGAGAGAGAAAAGGAGGAGGAAGCTGCATTTGGGAGAGGACTCTGAGGGGAATCCTGTGGGAAGGCAGCAGTGGAGATTAAGTGAGGCTGACTGTGGTTAATCCATCCTATGTATTAAATTCTCGAAATTCTCAAAGAATAACATTTTAAATAGCTTTCGTTAGGGTTACCTTTTACTGGAGTCCAAATACACACAAAGTGGGAAGAGGCTGGGGCAGTGGACTGACTTCTAAGCATAAGGTCCTGAGTTCAGATCCCAGCACCCAGGGAAAAGCCTGCCAATGGGAAGGAGAGGCATGAGGGTCCCTGGGGCTACTGGCCAGCATTCTGTCTGTCAGAAATCCTCCAGTTCATTCCTCAGGTTCAGTGAGGGAGGGAGGGAAACACCAATGTCACAGAATGCAAGATACATTTACCATGTGACACATTTGTAATTGGGAGACTCAGAGGGTTTTTTTTTTAACAGAACATTGAGAGCACTTCTGGGATGGAAGGTAGGAACAGACACCTATAATCTCAGGACTCATAGCCTGAGGCCCAAGGTTTCCAAGTTGAAGGACAGCCTGTGCTACATAGGAAGTTGTAGCCTGGGCTACAAAGACTGCTTCTGCCCTCTACTTGGAATCTAGAACATAAGATTTTCAGGTATATCCTTATGAATTTCTGAACTTCGTTGGTATCTGATGTAATATGTCTACTGTCGGTGTGCATTTTTCTTTGCTAGTTTGCTAACAGTCCACCGATCTGGCTTCTCTCTTCATTTATTGTTCGATGACATTATTGTATTTTTTTCTGTCTCACTGTCCTTCAGTTCTACCCTCTTCTCCCTTCTTCACGTCTGCTGCTGTCTGGTTTGCCATGTTCTTGTGTTCCCAAGGCAATGAGGTGGATCACTGAACATTGCTTTAAAAACGAAGAGAGAAGAAAAGGATAAGAAGACAAGAGACTCAGAGTGTAGACTAAATGTCATGTCAGCCACACCTAACCGTGTCTCTCCTGGATACCATGCAATAAATTCCCAGATAGAATAAGCACATTTTTCATAATATGCCTATTTCCACATAATTGGGAGAAGTGAGCTGAACTCCAACCTAAGAATCTACCCCAGTCCTCGTACTTAACAGCTGCAACTACCACTTCATTTTATAAAAAAGCCATTATTATAAAAAGTGAATGAGAGTCTACTGCATTCTCAGTGAGCTTTTCTACTGACACCAGTGAGGAGTGGAAGGGAACAATAGCAGGCAGGGAACTCTTGACACACAAGCACTCGTCGGTAGACTTTCTGGATTGTGTCTTCCACTTCCTGCACAGGCTCTAGTGATGAAAGCTGGCAAGGTGATTACTCCATTTCTCTACTCTGTGGTAGTGGATTCTGGAAGTGATTAACAAGGTCAGGACGGCAGAAGGCCACAGAATCAGGACCTGATACACGGTGATCACTTCTGTTCCTTCTGAGTTCGTGCTGAGGCCCTTGGGTCTGTTTCAGAGTTGCTCTCCCGGGTTTGGTTCTCACACCTGGTCCCTAATGAATACTCCAGAAAAACAGATCCAGGATTGTGAGGAGAGACAGAATTCAGTAAGTGGGGTGTTTGGTGCACATGCATGTGCACCTGCTCAGCGCCAGCACACAGGTGGGTCGGCAGTCACACTCTAACTGTAATGCTGGGACAGTGGATGTGGGCAGACTTCTGGAAATCACTGGCCCATCAGCCTGGATAACCACTGTGCACAAGCCAAAAGAGAAAATTGGTCTCATAAATAAATACATTGTCTCAGTTTGGAATTATTGCTCTGAAGAGACACTATGACCAAGAACTCTTACAAGGGACAACATTTAATTGGGGTGTCCTACAGGTTCATGGGTTCAGTCCGTTATCAATTAGCAGGAGCAGGGCAGCGTCCGTGCAGGTAAGGCTCAGGAGGAGCTGACAGTTGTACATCTTGATCTGAAGTTTGCTAGGAGAAATCTGGCTTTTCTGCACTGGGTAGAGCTTCAAAGCCCAGCCCCACAGGGGTGCCCTTCCACCAACAAAGCCACACCTCCTAAGAGTGCTGCTCCCTTTGTCAAGCTTGCTGAAACCACCATGACAATCTTCCTAAAATTTCTGTATGCATGAAAACTTTGAAGGTGAAACCAAAGGTAGAGGTATCCTGCTGTGACTCCAGCGGGTTGGGAGGCAGTGAGGACAACATGGATTTTGGGCAAGTTAATAAACTGAGCAAAGATAAACTGACTGAGAAGTGGGTGGGGACAAGGCCCGGAAGTGGGTGGGGACAAGGCCCGGAAGTGGGTGGGAACAAGGTCCAGATATAGAATACACTGTAGGAGGCAGGAATGAGCTAGGAAATCTCTGCCTCACTGGTCAAAGCCTGAACCCCCTAGGAGGCGCAGAATAGGATTGGGGATGAAGTGGCTCATGTGGGCAGGCAGCAGCAGCACTGAGGTAAGTCCAGAGAGACCTAAATGGAGGACAGGAAGGAGGATGAAGGTCCCCTAGCTGAGTACTAGCCTACTGTGGCAGCTGTGAATCCCTGCTAGAGAGAGATTTTTGTGGTCAGCAGAGTCACAAAGGAATGACTGAACGGGGGTGGGGGTGGGGGCCAGCAGGAAGGACTATGAAAACACTGAGTCTATAACAAGAGCCCAAATGGATATTTTGTTACACTACACATCAATGCTCAAGATGTTTAAAAACACTGATGAATATCACTGATGAGTACTTTCCTTTTATGGAAAAAGAATGAACGAGGGAGTTATGAAAGTTAATTGTAGAAACACAAGGGCTAGACCTGTGAAGGTGCAGATATAGCAGCTAGTAAAAAATAGCCTGTAATCTCCAGGACTGCAAAGGATCTTGGGAACTAGCAGATCTGGGAGTGGGCAATTGTTCCAAGAGGTAGTTTGTACAGACACAAATGTGGAAGACCAAGCCCAAACATCTGTGTCTCAGGAGCTTTCCTTTTGAGAGCCTCTAGCCAAACCGCACACCACCAAGTTAATCCTGGAGGTTAAGTGACTTTTCACATCCAGAGTTTACCCTGAAATGTCTCAGTGAAAGGTAAAAGTTTTAAAGTTGCCCCCCTAGACACAAAGTTTAGAGCAGAAGAAACAGGTTAGGCCTCAGAATTGTATGTTCCAGGAAGCCTCTCCTGGGAACTAAGGGACCATGAAGTTAAAAATCTGAGAAGCAGGAGACAGCTTCTCCTAGGAAACAATCTTGAAAAACAGAGAGTTTCTCCTTGTGATTTTTCACTGGTATTCTTTACACTTTCCAATGACACCATCCCTGCCTCCTCGGTTGTGCTTTCTCCCTTTAAATACCCCTTCTCCCAGCCCCTCGGGGTCAAACTCCACTGCCGCTGCGTGGGATATGAGTCTCGACCCCAGTGCACTGGTTCCTATCTATAAACCTCATGTGATTACAGCAAGGATAGTCTTGTGTGAGTTCTTGGGTGGGCGCTTCATCCCAAGACTTGAGTGAGGGTCTCCCTGCTCTGGGGATCTTTGAACAAGAGCCATTTCATAACATGAGAACCCTGTCTTTAATTATGGCTTTAATTATAGCCAACGCCCTCAGTTAAGACTCCTGAACCATTACACATCACCACAGAGAATTATCCATCTGTGCTGGCTATTTTTATGACAACTTGGTCATCAGAGAGCAAGGAACCTCAATTGAGAAGATGCCCCCATAAAATAATACTTTCTTAACTAGTGACTGATGGGGGAGGGTGCAGCTCATTATGGTGGTGTCAGCCTGGGCTGGTGGTCCTGGGTCCTGTGAGAAAGCACTATAAGAAAGCCATGTGAAGCAAGCCAGCACTTAGCACCCTCCATGGCCCTTCCAGCAGCTCCTACCTCCAGGTTCCTGCTCTGCATTAGATCCAGTCCTGACTTCCTTAAGTGGTGACCACCAGTGTGGAAGTGTAATCTGGATAAACCCTTTCCTCCCCAACTCGCTTTTTGCCATGATGTTTTGTTGTAGCCACAGAAACTCTGAGACACTCCCCTTAAATCTCCCTTCCTCAATGAGCTTATTAGGAATATTTTTATAGTCACTTATTATGTGTGGGCTTTCGCTTGTTTTTGTTTTGACATAGTGTCTTTTGTAGCCCAGGTTAGCCTCAAGCATAGTATGGAGCTGAGCATGACCTTGAACCTGATCTTCCCACCACCAATCACGGATCATTGGCCATTACATTCTCACTGTAGAGATGGAACTGATACCAATGGATGCAAAATTTTCTAGGACAAATTCTCCTTTTCCAGGTTAATTTAATTGATGAATTATGTCTCATGATTTTTATGGATGAGATGAACTAGCATGCAATACTTACTATTGTTAGTTTGGGGCTTGGCCTCTATAGTTTATCTTGTTGTTTTGTCAATTTTAAAAACCATCGCTGATTTACAGAATGAGATACCAAAATATTAAAAAGGAAAACTTCATTGGATACTTTACACAAAAGTTGTTTTTCTATAATTTTATTTTTAAAAATATACAATTCCATATATAATGCATTTCAGCCATTTCCCCCTCCGTCCACCTCTCTCATTTTCCTTACACTCCCTTGAAATACTCTTCTTTACAAGTCTCTTTCTCACATCCACATCTTTGTCTTATGACCCACAGAGTTTAAACAGGGCTGCGTGTGGGATCAGAGTGTTTCAGACTTTGGAGTCTCTAGGCTCAAATGTGAACATACATGTGAAATCAATGACTGCCTCTCCCCCATGATCTGCCAGTAGCCAATAGTTGAGCAGAATGGGGGATGGGCCCATTGAGTTCTCCTCTGTTCTTTCTGTGCTGATGATGGATCCAGTCTTGTGTAGGTAGCCATAGAGTTGAGACACAGACCATGGTTGCCTTGGCTGTGCAGGACCACAATATTGCATTTCTATTCCTTCTTCTCATATTCTGGCTCCTGCACTCTTTCTACTCTACAATGCTCTGAGCTATAGAGGGCACGCAATAGGTGTCCTGTTGGAGATAAGCACTGGAGTGTCCCTTAGCCCTGTAGTGTGAGCAGCCATGAGTCTCTACGTTCATCAGTGTTCACAGCAGAGGGATCCTCTCTGGGTCATGCTGGATGTAGCATTTGTCCAGGAATACAATTACAGACATTCAGAAGATACTTTGGTATTTAGTTAAACAACTGAAGAACATTCCTCCCCCGCGATCTAAGAACTTCTAATGTCTTAACCTGTAATAACTGCACATAGGTAATTGTTAAGAGGATAATCATTATACAAGCTAAAGCCAGGTGATTCTCCCAGAAGCCCCACGATGAGAGATCGATGCCCTGGATCATCAAGAATTCTTCACCAGTACATCTGTAATTCAACACACGCAAAGGTAATGTCAGAGTTTATTCAATATATTTATTGTTGCTTCCCTTAAAAACTCATAATTTCAACACATTAAAATTTTCATGAAAATTTTCTCCCTTTTATTTAAATGACAGTCGTCATGATGTGCTTATGAATTTGTATGTAATATGACAATCAACTGAAACTATTTGAGTCAGGCACCTGAGTTAATTTTAAAAACTATCCAGAGAAGAGTAGCTACCATATCTACTTAAAAGCGTATAGGATGGAGACCTAAGAACCACGGCAGCTTTACACAACTGCACTGTGATCCAACCCTGTTCACTTCATGGTGTTATTTGTTTCTAAATCCATAATGCTGCTCTCTACGAAGGGTAAAAGCATGGGTCAAGTATTGCTACTCCTGAAGCAGAAAACCCCAGCTTCCTAATGACATGGACATTCCAAGGACTGCGCTGACCCAGTAGACGGTCATGCACAAGAACAGAAGCATGGAATTCTAGGCCTGGGACCAGAGGAGAACAGATGTTGCAGGCAGGAGTTAGTAAATTTCTGTCTGCTCCTGTACTAAGACTGAAGTAACACCACAGAGCTTAGCTATAGGACATCCCTAGCAGCACAGGTGACAGCCTGAGCCTGTGGTAGCAGTGGGAGCACAGCAGCGTGCAGTGGGCCTGACACAGATTAGCATAGGAGCTGCTATGGAGAATTCTGCATAGAGCCAGAATTGCTGCCTGTGACTCTCCATCCCTGTGACTCTGTTCCCTTGTATCTCTTAGGATTTAGAAGACCACAAATCTTCTGAAAGAGCAGATTTCTTCCTCTTGAGGGGATGAACCTATGAGGAGGAAGAATGGGGATGGCCCTCTGCTTTCACTTTCCCATCCATGTCCTCCTGACCAGGAACTCCTAAGGAAGTTGTATTAGAAGAGCCCAGGCCACACCAGGAGAGAGAATATGAGAAATAAGGTCTCTCTCCAAACAGGTTTTCTCATCAGTAAATCAAAATGAAAAATTTTCTCTGCAATTCTTCATTAGTATTTTGAATATTCATGAGAGATTTAACGTATCACAATATTTCTCTCTGCTTTATATATGAAAATCAAATCATAAGTAAAATCACACAAAGTGAAGGTATTGTAAGTTTAAAACAGATCAGTTTTGGGGTTGGGGATTTAGCTCAGTGGTATAGCGCTTGCCTAGCAAGCACAAGGCCCTGGGTTCAGTCCCCAGCTGTGAAAAAAAAAAAGGATAAGTTTTATCAAAAATCTATGTTTTTATTTTAATAGTATTAGACAAGAAAGATACTTTTCTCAACATGCTGAATTATTTATATCCTTTATCGCAGGGCACATTCTCTGATAGGACATTTTTTACACACACACACACACACACACACACACACACACACACACACACACACAAACACTAGTCTTTGATTTCTTGACATCTTCCAGAGTGTGAGGCAGAGGCATGACCCTGAATGCTGGCAGGCAAAGCTCACCCTTGCTGTCCCGACATTTTCAGAATCAGCTCATAGGTACCGTACCATATACATTTAGAAACTATATGGCTTTGTTAGCCTATTAGAGCAGCTTATGTCAAACTCGAATGTTCTGAAACTCAAATCCACAATCAAAGCACCAAAACTCTTCTCCACGATGCCCTAAAGAATCTTTTCTGCACATTATCAATACTACGGTGTAGTGTTGAAACTATGTCCTCTGGTGCACAGGGACTCACTCTGGGGAACAGGCAAAGGACAGAGTGTTAACCCTGGTCTTACCGGCAGGTCCCCTCTAAGTCTAATGCTAATTCTATGCCCCATCATGACCCTGAGCTCAAGCTTACATTACATAGTTATGGCATCCATTGACTTCTTCCATCCTGTGTTCTGGACAGAAGTTTTGTCCGAGGAATTCATTGTGCAGCAAAGCCTGTAACACAAGCAGGAGCAAGGAAAGGAAAACAGCCTTATATTTCATTTTCATATGTTTCCAAAGAGTAAACACAGCTATATCTTCAAGTACAATCTTTACCACTATTTGTAAAACATTAAAAAAAAAAAAACCCAACCAGGTTCATAGTCTGCTCAGTCCACCTGTGTCCCCGTCTGGGCTGCTCCAGAATCCAAAGGCTTATGATTGAAATAATGATGTTTCCCACTGACTAAAATGTGAAATCTCTAACTAAATTACCCTACACATCCTCCTTCTTTGCACTCTAATTTTGCAACCATAAGAGCTATGATTAAAACAATACTATTGGGTTATAGGAGGAATATGTTCTTGCTTGTTTTCATCAAAACCAGCTGTAATTATGGGAGTAAAAGGACACTGAGATGCACTCCGCTGCAGAGAAAGCGTGTGTAGCCAATATGGCTGTGAGTATTACATGGTTTCTGTTTCCTGTAATTTCCTGATATGAACTATACATCGTAGTCTCTGACCCAGTCATCAATTCTTCACTGGACAGAAACACTAGGGTTCTTTTTTAAAAATCGTTTTGTCTACCTTTCCTCTTTGCTCTCAGCTTTCTCTCCCCCTTCAGTTCTCTCCAATAACACGTGACATGGGAAAGGCACAGGTGACTTACTGACCTTAGGCCAAGTTAAACTAACAAAAAATTGTTCCTCTTTTGCCCCTGGAAGGACATTCCTGGGCCGGAGCTGGTTAGAGATTATTGCTGATGAAAGGACCGGGTGGGACTCATTTTGGTTACTATAATTGGAGACCCCAAATAGAGTGACAGAGAGGACAGCTTACCTTAAATCCATAATGAGGAATGCTAAAGTATTGAATCCATGAGAGCTGAGGCAGGAGGCTTCCAGAATATAGTGATAAACCTAAAAAAACCTACAAAGAGCATAACCAGTCCAGTGACTAAGAATCCTAGACAAGTAACTTCCTCTTCAAGACCCCCACATCCTTCTGACCATTTCTGCTCTTGGCCTTCAGACCAGATCTTTAAAAACATTCTTTCAGTTACCTCTAATCCAAAGCCTGCACTCTTGGCAAAGCCAAGTTTCTCTGTGGTTTTTAAAAGAAGACCCTGTCACCCCACTCTGCAGAATCCAAACCGTAGAGATGCTTATGCTGTCTTCAAGATGGCATGCGATCTGCACACCCCTTAATGCTTTAAATACCTCCATGCAACATGCTTTTAATCATCCCAGATTCCTTATTGTATGTAATTCATGTAGCTCCATAGTTTATATCGTGTAATCCTTGGAGTGGCGATATTCAGAACAGAAACATTATTTGATATATAGTTTAATATATTGTTAATATATGATTAGTTGAATCTCTGACAATATTACAAGTCAAGTGTAGTTACTTTTCTAATAAAACTAGCACCAGTTAGGAATATATCCTGAAAGAATGCTTTCTTGGCTCATTTTATGTCAACTTGACAAAAAACTAAATTCACTAGAATGGAGGAAATTCACAAGAAAATGTCTCTATAAAACCCTTTGTAGTCAAGTCAAAGGGCCATTTTTTACTATTGGTTAATAGGGCAGAGTCCAGCCCATTGTGGGTGTTACCATCCCTAGGCTGTGGTCCTGGTTTCTATAAGAAACAGGCTGAGCAAGCCATAGGGAGCAATCCCATAAGCAACACCCCTCCATTGCCTCTATACCATCAATTCCTGCCTCACTGCCTGGTAAACGTGAGTTTCTGCCATGACCCCCTTTGCCGATGAACATATACAAGTATAACCTTAAAACCCTTTCTTCCATAACATACTTGAGGCATAGTGTTCCCTTCCAGTAGTAGAAACCCTCACTAGGATGAACACTGAGCATCCTACATGCACTTCTACTTCCACAAACAAACAAGACGTTATTTATAAGAGTGTTGACTCTTTTCATGACTAGGAGTAATTTGGTATTCAATTAATCTACAGCCTGAAGACAATTTCAACCCTAGAACTGATAAACTACGCTGATGAAGAACAGCAGAAAAAGTGCCCAATCCCTCATTTTAAAAAGCTACCAAACAGAATCATACAGAGTTGCCAGAAAGGACTGATGGGGATAAGCAAGAGACAGTTCATACTTGTCCTGTCTCATCTTCAGTATACCAGAATAGTCAGAGGAATGACAGTGTGTGTGCATTCAGACTTGACCTGAACAAATGCTTATGTATAAAATAGGACATTCAGCTTCAGAACTAGTTTTTAAGGTCACATATAGAAAATGTATACAATGACCAGTTGTCTTAATGTCTTAATTGCTGTGATAAAACACCATGACAACACACACAGAAGTCAGAGCTTTTTCTAAACACAAATTATAAACATAATGGGAAAGAAATAAGGGGGGAAATTTCATTTACAGTAACTCCAAAAATGGGGAAGTGAATATCTTGGAAAAAATTCAACTAAGTGAAATATTTCTACAATAAAAATGTTAAGAAACTGAAAATAAATAAATTGAAGAACATACTAAAAGACAGAAAGATGTCTTATGCTTATATTCTATAAGATAAATATTATGAAACATGCATCCTAGCAAAAGCAGTCATTAGATTCAATGCAGTCCCCATCAAATTTCTAATATAAATTACAAAAATTGAAAAAAAAAAACCCTCAAATTTCACATAGAAATACAAAAAAAACAAAAACAACAACAACAGAAAAAACCAAACAGATTAGCAAGAACAATGCTGAACAATAACAACAGGAAGACTGCTGGAGATGTCACCACCCACTGGGGGGATCACCACTCACCGCAGGGAGCACTACCCACTGGGGAGATCACCACCCACTGGAGGGACCACCACCCACTGGAGGGATCACAACCCACTGGAGGAAGCACCACCCACTGGAGGGATCACAACCGTTTGGTGAGAGGATTCATCCCCCGCTTGTATGAGGAATAATTCATCTTCTCCACTGATAGGAGGGTTTCTGGAGGTTTGCCTGAACATCTGGGAACAAGAGCAGGAGACTCTAGCAAGCTTTATCACATGTCCCCTTCTCTTATAAAGAATCTTGCCTGCCGTTTGCTCTGTAGGATCAGTGTCCCATTCAACTCGAAGGATGCCCGAGCCAGTGATTCCCTGCCTCAGAAGCTTAACAAAGTGAACTCTAGCAACACTAGAGTGCTGTTAGGATGCTCCTGAGAATTAACTTTAAAGGCTGCCTGCATGATTCAAAGGGGAAAACTTGGGACATGTGAATTTGTCCCAAGAAAGGTTTTGGCTTTTTTTCTAAGTAAGTCTAAGACTTGATACTCACAGTTGAACACTTAGTAGAAAAGCTGCTTTAGTTATAATGAAAAATTTTTATTATCATTTCTAAAAATCATAAACAAGATTTTTAAATTATTAAGGCTTTTCCTGTGTGAGACCATCCGTTTCCCTGAGCATTGTTATGTTCTGTCCCTTCTGGAAGGTGGTCTGAAACCTTCTGAATGGTGGTTTCAGTTCACATCTCAGGAAAGGGGCCCTCCCAGTTTAGCTTCAGTTTGTTTTCTGTTTTGTTTTGTTTGGTCCCCTAGCAGGAAATGATGGGCTGGTAAGTTTAGCAGAGAAATCTTGGCGAAACTGTAATCTAAGAGAGTTTCCCTGGGGAGAAGGCCTGTAAATCTGCTGACATGCAGGAGGGCATTGGTTTCCCTTCTTTGATGGACAGAGACCCACAACATCAGTAGAAGGTGATGGATTGATGCAGAGACCCCCAACATGCAGAGGAAAAGAGACTGCAAAGGATCCAACCCTGAACAGGAAGTCTGCATCGCACCTCTCCTCCCAAGGCTTATGGATCACGGTGAGGTCAGGTGAAAGATTGTAAGAGCCGGAAGCAGTGGGTACAGTGAAGCAGGGCCATCCAGTCACAACTGTGCAGTGACACATGTGAATGCAAAACAGTTGTGACGACATGTGAAACACTTGACCTAGATCATGGCAGCAGCATCCCAGCATGGAAGGGAGAGGTGGACAGGAAGTCCCACCCTTAGCTGGAGAGCTATTGGAGGCTGCTGGCTGCTGGGAATGGGGAGCCATTTTTCTTTAAAGATGAAGCCTCAGGAAGCCAGCCTTTGCTTCAGTATATGGCCCTATACACAGGCACCTGTAGACAGTCTACGGTGGCCCTGTTTATAAAAAGCGAAACAAAGCATGAGGCGGGATGGGAGAAGTAAGCGTGACAGGAAATGGAGCAGCTGCTTTTCAGATGCTCATAAGGTGCCACTTGCAGAAGTTTGTTCAGCCTTCAGTTTCCAGAGTGATGAGAGTCCATCTTGGCAGGGGGTTATGGCAGCAGGCGGCAGGCATGGATGTGGGATGAGGAAGCCGAATGCTCACGTGTTCCCATGAATGCACAAAGCAGGGAGAGATTCACAAATGGGGCAAGACTATGGCCACCCAATGCTGCCCAGTGACATACTTGCCCCATCATGTCTCTACCTCACACAGCATAAGCAATTGTGAACCCAGCATCCCCTAAGGCTCATGGACATTTCTCATTCAAAAATCCCCATGGAAGAGGAATTTGGTGGCGGGGAGAATAGGGGTGGACTTGATCACCACACCTTACAGGCATTTATATACCTCAAACAAGATTTAAATAAAAACATATTTATTGAAGATTTACGTCACTGGGTGGCCATATGTATATGACCATATAGATAGGAAATAGAAACAAACTGAGCACTTTCTCAAAGCCACGCATCTCGCATTGCCAAGCTACAGGATGTCCTTGCACCAGAAGAAATGATGCAAACTGTAGCACATTCAGTAGTTCTATTCATCTGCTCTGCTTGGTGGGAAAGTGTAGAATCTGGTTCACTTGTCTGTTGATTCCTATACAGTAAGGGTATCATTTATGGACATGTAAGACTGAACAATCATTTCTACAGAGATGAGCAGACGTATGCTAACACAGAAGTCTGACTTACTGCTGAGGACTCTGGAATCTCCCGCTGTTTCTAATGCTTTTCAGGACACAAGGGAGCCCTGAGATAGCCTCCTCCTGATGAACACTTGCATTCTCATGACCTTTGCTTTCCCATTAGAGACCAGTGAATAAACCAGGTCATCTCTGCTGTAGCTAACATGGCAGCAAATCTCTTACACCAGCATGAAAGTAAGGCAGCAATCTGCTCCCTCAGTGAGGGAATCAGCCAACCGCAGCCTTTACTGAATTCCAAATTATTATGGTTTCTAATACAGTCCCAGGAAATATCTTTTAAGAACCCACTAGAAATGGCCTGTTAGCTACATCCTAGGACTGACATAGATCAACAGACATAGAATAGGAAGAGGAGGAGGGGGATGAGGAGGATGAGGAGGATGAGGAGGAGGAGGAGGAGGAGGAGGAAGAAAGGCAGCTCCTCCTCTATGACAATAAGCTTTAGCATGTGGCTTCATGTCCCAAGTACTGATTTATCAAGCAGGCTACATGTTCAACAAGAACAGAGGAAGTTTTTTTCTCTTAGGAAAACACTCACCAAGATCAAAAACTCAGGCGACAGCAAATGCTGGCAAGGATGTGGAGAAAGAAGAACACTCCTCCATTGTTGGTGGGATTGCAGACTGGTACAACCATTCTGGAAATCAGTCTGGAGGTTCCTCAGAAAATTGGACACTGAACTACCTGAGGAACCAACTGTACCTCTCTTGGGCATATACCCAAAAGCTGCCCCAACATATAACAAAGACACATGCTCCACTATGTTCATAGCAGCCTTATTTATAATAGCCAGAAGCTGGAAAGAACCCAGATGCCCGGGGTTGGGGATTTAGCTCAGTGGTAGAGCGCTTGCCTAGCAAGCGCAAGGCCCTGAGTTCGGTCCCCAGCTCTGGAAAAAAAAAAAAAAGAACCCAGATACAGAAATGGATACAGAAAACGTACATCTACACAATGGAATATTACTCAGCTATCAAAAACAATGACTTTATGAAATTCATAGGCAAATGGATGGAACTGGAAAATATCATCCTGAGTGAGGTAACCCAATCACAGAAAAACACACATGGTATGCACTCTTTGATAAGTGGCTATTAGCCCAAATGCTTGAATTGCCCTAGATGCACAGAACACATGAAACTCAAGAAGGATGACCAAAATGTGAATGCTTCACTCCTTCTTTAAAAGGGGAACAAGAATACCCTTGGGAGGGAATAGGGAGGTAAAGTTTAGAACTGAGGCAGAAGGAATACCCATTCTGAGCCTACCCGACATGTGGCCCATACATATACAACCACCAAAGTAGATAAGATGGATGAAGCAAAGAAGTACAGGCCGACAGGAACCAGATGTAGATCTGTCATGAGAGACACAGCCAGAATACAGCAAATACAGAGGCAAATGCCAGCAGCAAACCACTGAACTGAGAACGGGACCCCCATTGAGGGAATCAGAGAAAGGACTGGAAGAGCTTGAAGGGGCTCGAGACCCCTTATGAACAACAATGCCAAGCAACCAGAGCTTCCAGGGACTAAGCCACTACCTAAAGCCTATACATGGACTGACCCTGGACTCTGACCTCATAGGTAGCAATGAATAGCCTAGTAAGAGCACCAGTGGAAGGGGAAGCCCTTGGTCCTGCCAAGACTGAACCCCCAGTGAACGTGACTGTTGTGGGGAGGGCGGCAATGGGGGGAGGATGGGGAGGGGAACACCCATATAGAAGGGGAGGTGGAGGGGCTAGGGGGATGTTGGCCTGGAAACCGGGAAAGGGAATAACAATTGAAATGTAAATAAGAAATACTCAAGTTAATAAAGAAAAGAAAAGAAAAGAAAAGAAAAGAAAAGAAAAGAAAAACACTCACCAGCATGATCACAAAGTAGATGGTCTCAACCAATTTTGGGACAGCCACTGCATTCTCCCCGGTTCTTATAGACAGTGGCAGGGAGCTGACCGAAAAAAACAGCATCATGATGGTAAATAGCATAGCGAAGAAAGAGCTCATGCTCATTCTTCCTCCTTAAAGAAAAAAAAAATGAATTAGTCCAGCTTCCCAAGTCAGGAGAACTGTTCATTGTTCAAATAATACTTTAACAATCACAGGGACGGGTAACCATTCTAAAGCCACCCAACTACTCTGGGTCTCCCCTTTCATCATGTCCTTCCATGTGATCACAGAGAGTTATTAGACAGATTTTTTATTCTATTTTTAAATGTGTATTTATTGTGTCTGTGTGGAAGTATGCCACACGTGTGCAGTTTCCCTATGGAGGCCAGAAGACAGCATCAGATCTTTCACAGCAGGAGTTCCAAGCCTTTGAAAGCTGACCAATGACGTGTGTGCTGGGAACCAGATGTGGCGACCCTGGAAGAGCAGCAAGTACTCTTATCTGATGAGTCACCTACCCAGACCCCGATATGGCTTTCCTTCCCGACTCACCAGAAAAGTACCTTTCCATATAACACATGTTCTCATTTATACATAGTTAAGAACAGCTTACGAGATCCCAACCTGGAGAGCTACAGGTACTGTAGTTAGCCAAAATTCTATGCCTTCTCTCACAGGAGACTCACCAAGAGAAAACACTCCTGTCCACGTCCCCCCGTGTTTATTATAATTCCATTAATAAGGAAATTGAGATCAGGATTGTGCTGGTTAGTTTTTACCCATCTATCACAAGCTAGGGCCATGTGGGAAGAGGAACCTCAATGAAGAAATGCTTCTGGCCCTTTTCACAAGCACTTGAGAGGCAGAGGCAGGTAAATCACTGTGAGTTCAAGGCTACCCTGATCTGCAAAGACAGTCCAGACAGCCAGGGCTTGATACAGAGAAACTGTATGTTGGAAAGGAAAAGAAAAAGGAACTACTCTGGGTTCCAATTTCATCAATTCCTTCCATGTGACCACAGAGAATTGTTATACAGGATTTTTTAATTCTATTTTAAAATATGGGGTGCATGCATCATGCTGTGCCCCTGTCTTTAGAAGCAAGCCAGCTAGTAGGAAGCATTATTCTGTGGCCTCAGTTCAGCTTCTGCCTCCAGGTTCCTGCTTGAGTTCCTACCCTGACTTCCTTTCTTGATGTGTGGTAAGTCGTCTAAGGCAATGATTTGAACAACCTCGCAGCTGGTGGTTTTCACACCTAGCAACGGGAGGGTGCCTCCAGCTTTATTTTTCTCTAGAAAATGGCACAACTACAGAGGAGGGCAGTAAGCTTCATAAGCTGATTCATACTCTTTACAGAGCTAATGCATGAGTCATAAATAGTTGTTTTTTTTATAATAGTCACAGGAAAATAAGATGGAATCTGGGGGAGGTAAATTCCATCTCTAATTGTTTAGAAATTATTCTTATTATTATCATGGTGTGGATATGGGTGTGTATGTATCATGGTGTGCGTGTTGTATGTGGGGTGTTCGTGTGCCATGGTGTTCGTGAGCCATGGTGTGCATATGTCATGGTGTGTGTGTGTGTGTGTATGTGTGTGTTGGTGTCCATGTGCCAGAGTGTGCATATGTGATGGTGTTCATGCGTCATGGTGTGGATATGGGACTCTGTGCATGTGCAATGGTGTGCATATGTCATGGTGTGTGTGTGTGTGTGTGTGTGTGTGTGTGTGTGATGGTGTTCATGTGCCACGGTGTGAATATGTGATGGTGTTCATGTGCCATGGTGTGCATATGGGACTGTGTGCATGTGCCAGGGTGTGCATGTGTCATGGTGTGCATGTGTTATGGTGTTCATGCGCCATGGTGTGCATATGGGACTGTGTGCATTTGCAGTGGTGTGCATATGTCATGATGTGTGTGTGATGGTGTTCATGTGCCACCGTGTGCATATGGGACTGTGTGCATGTGCCAGGGTATGCATATGTCATGGTGTGTGTGTGTGTGTGTGTGTGTGTGTGTGTGTGTGTGTGTGTGTGTGTGTGTGTGTGTGTGTGTGTGCCACAGTGTGCGTGCATGATGGTGTTCATGTGCCAGGGTGTGTATATGGCATGCCATGCATGTGTGATTGTATGCATGTGGCATGGAGTTCATATGTCATGGTGTGCGATGTGATGGTCTACAAGTGTCGTGGTGTGTTCTATGGTGTGCATATATCATGGTGTTAACTGTCAGGTTTGCATGTGCCACTGTATGCATGTATCATGGTGTGCATCAGGTGCCATGGAGTGCATCCGTCATGATGTACATGTGTCACAGTGTGCATGTGGCATGGTATACATGTATCACAGTGTGCATGTGTCAGGGAGTGAACGTGTTAGGATTTTCATGTGCCACAGTGTGCATTTATCATAGTGTGAATACGTCATGGTGTGTAGGTGTCAGAGTATGCACCTATCACTATATGCATGTATCATGGTATACATGTGTTATGCTGTACATATGTCATGATGTGCATGTGAGATGGTGAGCATGTTCCACAGTGTGCATGAATCATTGTGTGCATACGTCATGGTGTGCATGTGCCATGTTGCACATGTTAATGGTGTGCACGTGTTGTGGTGTGCTTGTGTCATGTTGTGCATGTTTCATTGTGAGCGTCTGTTATGGTGTGCATGTGTCATGGTGTGCAAGTATTGTGTTTATATCTCACACTGTGCTTGTGCCATGGTGTGTATGTGCCATAATATACATCTGTCATGGTGTGCGTGGGACATAGTGTGCATGTATAATGGTGTGCATATGTCATGGTCTGCATGCATCATGGTGTGCACATGTGTTGATATTCATGTGCCATGGTGTTCATTGGCCATTCATACATGGGCCATAGTCTGCATGTGTCATGGTGTGCGTGTGTCATGCTGTACATGTGCCAAGATATGCATAAATACTGGTGTCATTATGGCTGGTATGCATGTGTCTGGTGTGCATGTTTCATAGTGTGCATGTGTTGTGATATGCTGTGCATGTGTTGTGATATGCTTGTGTTATGGTGTACATGCATCATGGTGTGCATGTGTGTTGGTATTCATGTGCATGGTGTTCATTGGCCATGTGTACATGGGCCATGGTCTGAATGTATCATGGTATGCACATGTAATAGTGTACATGTGTTATTGTGGACATGTGTTATGCTGTGCATGTGCCATGGTATACGTGTATCCTGGTGTGCACATGTGTCATGCTGTGCTTGAGTTATGGTGTGTGTGTATCATGGTGTGCACATGTGTCAGGCTGTGCATGTGGCATGGTATACGTGTATTATGGTGTGCACATGTGTCATTGTGCACATGTGTCAGGCTGTGCATGTGCCATTGTATATGTGTATCATGGTGTGCACATGTGTCATTTTGCACATGTGTCATGCTGTGCTTGTGTCATGGTATAGGTGTATCCTGGTGTGCACATGCGTCATGCTGTGCTTGGGTCATGGTATAGGTATATCCTGGTGTGCACATGCATCATGCTGTGCATGGGTCATGGTATACATGTGTCCTGGTGTGCATGTGTCCTGGTGTGCGTGTGTCCTGGTGAGGATGACTTTCTGCAGTTGTTTCTCTTCTACTTTGAATTCAGGGCATCAGATTAAGGTTGTCAGGCTTGCAGGACAAGAAAATTTATCCATAAGCCATCCTATGGCATAAATGACTGATTCTAGATGATGAATATTTTCTTAAATGAACTCTAAGCTTTATCTGTAGTCATTTACAAATGATGTATGTATATGTTAAAAATTTGGAAATTCTAGAGTCAAGGATGAAGCCTAACCATAAAACTCAAAAATGTGCACAGGTTCTAAGTAACGATCTCTATAAGTTCCTTTCAACAAACCCCATCCACTGTCCTCCTTCTTGGCAAGCTGGTACCGTAAAACAGTGTACACATTAGTCTCCTTACACACATACATGTGTATGAGGTATTATCCACTTTTCAATATTTTACTCACATAAAGACATATACAAAACCAAAAATATATGGTTAGCTAGAGACGTGCCTCAGTGACTCAGAGCATGTGCCATTCTTGCAGAGGCCCTGGATTCAGTTCCCAGCACCCACATGGTAGCTCACATTCCCCTGTAACTCCAGTTCTAGGTGATTTGGCATCCTCCTCTGGTCTCCCAGGTGCTGTGTTCAGTTAGGACACACGTGTGCGCGCGCGCACACACACACACACACACACACACACACACACACACACACACACACATACATACACAAAAACACATACAGAAAAAGAGGAGGGTGCAAACACACAAAAGAAAATTAACCTTTTAAAATACATCTGGAGAGATAACTAATGATAAATGTTGTCGGTCCGTTAGCTCTGCCTCAAATTTGAGAGCTATTTCTACATTCGTCATAATGTACAAAATCTGTCACTAAGAATGCAGTTTCATAAACAGCTTTTGGTGTTTTTTTGTTAAGGAGTCTTGGAGACTGTACTCACATCAGTCACCTGTTGTAGACTACACACTGTGGAGAAACCATTTTATACTTTAAGACATATCATGGTTGTACAAAACAAAACATGCTCATCAAAGCCTAAAGATGCATTCTCTGGTTTTGTTGCTCACCTGCTATGAAGTATGTTATAAGAGTAAATATCATACTTGGCAACAGCCTTCTGGGTATTAGCTCAGCCAGAAATTTCCCAAAGAAATAGGATGACACTCTGTAGTATCCACTGGTGTGCTCATGTCTACAGAAACAAAAGTCCCCATTAGACATCCATAGATTGGTCCAGCAAGCACAGGTGAGGTGATGGCTAGCCTGACCTCTGATACCACAGGGAGACTATGAAGGCAACTCCCATACACCTCCCATTCTTTGAACCAGCATCTCTAGGCCACCACCATTGTGGCATTCTCACTGTGACTCCCATCAAAGAAATCCCATTTGGTCCACTAGGCCACAGAACAGCCCCTGTGGGTAAACAGTCTGATGGTCGCACTCTCCTCAGAGACTCTGCTCCTCTGAAGCTGGCTCCCTGAGGTACTTCAGCTCTCAGTACCTCACTTCAGGCAGTAGTCATGGAGACTCCTCTCCATGCCCTTCTTATGAGGAAGGTGACACTGGCCCTCTGAGGTCACCCTACAGCCACTACATCCTTCTCTTCTGCATCTCTCATTTAGGGAAAGACTTCTTCCTTCAATAATCTCACTTTACAACCATGAATCCTCAACAGCTACCACACCTAGTCCTTCCCCTTCCTAGCAGCTACCCCTAAGCCATTCCAAACTCCAGGCTCATCCCTGCCGGTGTCTTCATTACATCTCTGATTTTGTTTTGTTTTTGAGAAAGGACCACTCGTGCAGGCTGACCTCAAACTCCATGTGTAGCTAAAATGACCATCCTCCTGTCCCATCCCCAAGTTCTAGAATTATGAAATATCTCCCTGCTGAGGTTAATGTGGTACTGTGAGTCTTCCCCAGGGCTTCATATGTGCTAAGCAAGCACTCTACCAACTGAGCTATGCCCTCAGCTCCTCTCTGATGATTCTTTTCTTGGCATGCGCTTGTAAGCAAATGTGAGTCCTTAGCATAGGCCACGAGGGAAGTCTTCTTCCGTGTTTGACAAGCACAGGAGAACAGACAGCTGTTCACTATAGAGCATCTCTCTGGCTCTTTCTTGCCCTTTGTCCAAGGGCGGTGCACACTCTCGTTCCTGTGCAGGTTTAGCTCTCCAGCTCCAATTTCCTGTAAACCAGCACACTAAAGCTCTATCAGAAACCTGACATCATTTTAGGGATGCATGAATGATTTTCATCTTCCTACTGCTGCTTTGTCTACAGCACTGAGACCTGGTGACCACATCCCAACTTCGAAATTCCACTGAGCTGCATATACCTCTACTCTTGAATACCCACCCACTTCTTCAGTTAATATTAGTAATCTCTATACATACTTTGTAACACATGGTACCACATGATAAACACACAATTTCATAATTTATTTTTTCAACCAAAACAAACCAGGAGAAATACCGGTAACTCGTGAGATAAAGCTCAAGGTCCAACTATGAATGTAGTGGTTTTGATCACCAGCGGCTGATGCCTGTTGCAGCAGGGGCTACTCACAGAAAGTGATCCCTGTCAATCACAAAGAGCTCGCCTACACCTCCACTTGTGATGCGCTGGAAGATTGTGAGCAGGTAAAGGAGGCCGGCTCTGTTGAGAGAGAATGGAGGAAAAACAAACAGCAAATTCAACATTAAGACAGTTTCCTCCCAACACAGCTTGCTCTGTAGATTAAATGACATTGCACAGACATTTCTTTTAGATAGGTGATAGATAGATAGATAGATAGATAGATAGATAGATAGATAGATGATATCGATATATAGATGACAGATAGATATGTTAGATCCATAGATAGATGATAGGTAGAAAGACAGACAGAAAGAAAGACAGACAGACAGACAATTGGATGGATGATAGATGGTTGATATCAATAGATAGATGACAAAGTTAGATGATTGATAGACAGATGATTCGATCCATAGATAGATGATAGATAGATAGATGATAGATGATTGATATTGATGGATGATAGATAGATAGATAGATAGATAGATAGATAGATAGATAGATAGATAGCAAGCCGGCCTCGAGAGGTGACTTCACAGTAAAGAGTGCTTCCCAAAGACCCAGGTTTGCACCCACATGGAAGGTCACAACCATCTGTCATTAGAGTTGCAGGGGATCCTTTACCAGCTAGTTTTATGTCAATTTGACAAAGCTAGAATTATCTGAGAGGAGAGAACTGAGAAAATGCTTCCAAAAGATCCAGTTGTAGGCAAGCCTGCAGAACATTTTCCTAATTAGGGATTGACATAGGAGAACCCAGTCCACAGGGGTTGGTAGCATCCCTGGGCTGTGGTTCTGGGTTCTATAGGAAAGCAGGCTGAGCAATTCATGGAGAACAAGCCAGGAAACAGCACCTTCCAGGATCTCTGCCTGAGTTCCTGCTTCCAGGTTGCTGCTCTGTGTGAGATATTGTCTTGATTTACTCAGTGATGGACTACAATGTGGAAATAAAAGGCAATTAAACCCTTTCCTCCCCAACTTGGCTTTAGGTCATGGTGGTTCAATGCAGTAAGAGTGACCTCAGCTAAGACGGGATCTGATGCCTTTATCTGACATCATGGCACCAAGGCACACACATAGTACACAGAGAGATATGCATGTAAACACTCATACATGTAAAAAATTAAATAAATATTTTTTTAAAAGAAAGAAAGGAAAAATATAGAACTGTTCTGATTTTTTAAATTATCCCTCATAAAGTGTGAGTCCCATGAAGTATATATGGGTTGAAGTATGTCTTCTAAAAATTCAATAATTTGATAATGTTCCCTGATATAATGACCTTTTAGTGTGTCTTTTGGGAATTAATTAGCTTTAGATGAAATGACAAGAGTAGAGCCCCACAGCGTGGTCTGTGTCCTCATTAGGGGAAGACTCAGCAATGCCACCTCTGCCGAGAGGGCCCTGAAAGAAGGTGCCCAGACAGGAAGAGACCATGGCAGAAGCCTCCTCTTAGACTCTCACACTGCAATGAACAGACACATTTAGTTTTAAATCCACTGAGCCTGTGGTATTTAGACATGGCACCCCAACTGACCACTTCAGTATGACTTACGAAATTGTTAAGTATCATTCCTAATATACAGAAAAAGAAAGCAAAAATAAAGCTCCAATGGGTTTTCACATTCAGTTAGCCACTTAGCTTTCACAGATGAAGAAGAATGAGACAGCAGAGGGAATCCCCTCTCAAGAGCTGGGGACATCACCACAGAGTTGACATAGATGATTATTAAAGATGACCCTTAAAGATGACTATTCCTAAAATAGGACAACCATCTTCCTGAAAAGTTTCAAAGTCTCCTAAGAGTGCAAAAAAATGAATTCAGGCATGCATATTTATGAAGAAATAATTTGAGTTCATGTGATACTGAATAGAAGGGAATAAAAGCCCCCTGCTGTCATGTGTCTCCTGGACACACGTGTCAGGTTCCTCTAAGGCAAATGGTGTGATTGGGGTCCTAATATCCTGGCACATATGACAGTCAGGGGTCAGTGACTCTCCTTACACAGGTACATAGTGGATGGATACCCAGATCAGGTAAGGAGACCTTATTAGAGACAAGAACTTGGGAGGCAGGCTGCTGTAGACTGAGGCTAGCCTGGGCTACAGGACAATTCTGGGCCTGTCAGGTTACAACTTTGGTCCTGCTTTAAAGGATCAAATAAGAGCAGAGGACCCAGGCACCCATGACAGAACACAGCAGCAGGCCTGGGCTCTTCCTCGTCTCCTCAGGAGCCAATTCTGCTTTTCAAGGCTCATTTCTCTCTCTCTCTCTCTCTCTCTCTCTCTCTCTCTCTCTCTCTCTCTCTCTCTCTCTCTCTCTCTTTCTCTCTCCCTCCCTCCCTCCCTCCCACCTCCCTCCCTCCCTCCCTCTCCCCACACTTCCATTTCCCCACACATGTGATCTCAGGTGGCAGGTATTCCTCCCCTCCAATAAATTTTCCTCCAGTTCCCATCTGTGTTTTCATTTTTTATTGACAAAACCAAGAATTTAGAAAGGAAACCGTGTGTCCCTGGCTACAGTTAACTATGTGCCACATCTACCTAGTGATCTGATTTTTAAAATATTTTAATTATACATTAACAAATTATAGTTAAATGTATAAGGTATAAAAGAAGTATAATTCATGAAAACTTCTGTGAAATAATTTAATCAAACTAAATGACGTGATACCCACCTCTACATTTCTATGGTACTACCTCGTTTGAAACATGTTTTCAGAAACTTTGAGGTGTGTTTCGTGTTTGCTGGATTGAATGCGCCATACAATTTGTTTCAGTGGAAGAGAATGTTACTTCTCCAGGTTAATGGATTTTGTACTCTCAGTCCACATGTGTCTCTTCCATGCACACCTCTGGCAGTTGCCACTGTCAACCAGGCTGCCTGGAGGTGAATTGCTTTACAGTCCACACGTATGTGAAACGTGTGCTTGCCTCTCTGTGTCCTTAGATTACTTTACTTTGCATGATGTTCTTTAAATCTTCGATTCTATCCTTTGTTGTTGAAATTCCCATTTTCAAGATAAGCACACTACAATTCTCATTTTCTTTGCCAGTTTTCTGTTGGCAGACGCTTAAATCCCTTAACTTGGTTACTGTGTGTAATGCTCCAATGTACATCCGACTACAGATGCATTCGGGGAAAATAATTTCAGATGTTTGTTAGTATGCCATGATGGTTTGTATATGCTTGGGCCAAGGAGTGGCACTATTAGGAGGTGTGGCGCTGTTGGAATATGTGTGTCCCTGTGGGTGTGACCTTTAAGACCCTTATCCTGGCTGCCTGGAAGCCAGTCTTCCACTAGCAGCCTTCAGATTAAGATGTAGAACTTTCAGCTCCTCCTGCACCATGCCTGCCTGGATGCTGCCACGCTCCTACCTTGATGATAATGGACTGAACCTCTGAACCTGTAAGCCAGCCCTAATTAAATGTTCTTTTAAAACTTGCCTGGATCATGGTGTCTGTTCACAGCAGTAAAACCATAACTAAGACCTATGCACAGGATGAACTTCTGGGTCTAATTATTGCTTTTAATGCCACTGTTTCCCTATTCTGTTGCCATCTCAACCCTATAAGGCTGTGGAGCCAAAAGAGCTCATATGCCACAAAATTCAGAGCCAGTTCTGAGTTACACCAATTGAATGAAGTGCAAAGGCAGCCCTGGATCCAAACATGAGAGGTGACTTCTGGCCTCTTGACACTAGTGACGGTTTAAATAGTAATATTCACCCTGAAAATAATTCAGTGGGTGGTGCTGAGGAACTGTTTCTAACTGTCCGGCTTGGGTTTCTTTTGCTGTGGTGAACACTATAACCAAAGCAACCTTGGGGAAATGAAATTTAATGTGCTGTACACATCCCAAGTAATAGTTCATCCCCAAGGGAAGTCAGAGCAGGAATTCAAGGCAGGAACTTGGGGGCAGGAATGGAAGCTGAGGCTATGGAGGAATCTTCCTATTACCTTGTTCCTCGTGGCTTGCTCAGCCTGCTGTCTCATACAACTAAGAACCACATGCCCAGGGTTGGCACTGCTCCCAATGGGCTGGCCTCAACCACATCAATCATCAATCAAGAAAATGCCCCACAGACGTGCCTACAGTCAATCCAACAGAGGCATTTTCTCAATCGTGATTCATTAGCCCCACATGACTCTCTAACTTGTGCCAAGTAGACAAGCAACTGACAAGCCCACCAACCGAAAACAAACAAACAAAAACACTACTTAGGAAACATGAAATAAACCACACACAAAAGCCATTTTCACACAGTCCCATTTCTTCTTAAACACTGTGAGAGAGGAAGTAAAAAACACAAATTGAGAGTATTTAACCCTTTCTAAAAGTCTATGAAGAAACAGCTAGTAAAGGTCTTCCTTATGGCTGCATTTTCCAAGAGCATTTCCACTTCAGGTTTTTCAGGGTTTATTTCTGAACGATTTCTGTGACAGTGTCTACACCTGTGACCTAAGATGTGTTGGACTGAGGCATGCCCTCTACACAGTCATAAGCCAAGTCCTAGCAGGACTGGAAAGTGTTCAGACTTCAGAGAGGATGCCTGGAAATAGCTGTAACAATTGTCTCTGTGCAGACTGATGTCCAATTCACAGAGGAGGAAACTCACTGAAGAACGGGTTTTCTTCTTCTTTCTTTCAAAACTCATTGCCTTTTTCTACACATCAAACTGATTTGTGGGGCTGGGCAGGTAGCCTGTTCAGAAGTGTCTGCCCATGCAACCACGAAGACCTGAGTTCAGGTCCTTGAGCCCAGGTAAAAGCCAGGCACACACTTACACCTGTACCACACAGATGTAGGATACAGAGGTGGATCTTTCAGCTCATTAGCAAGTCAGCCCAGCCAATCATTGAGCTATAGGTTGAGTGAGAAACGTGTCTTGAAAGAGACAGTATAGCGTCATCAAGGAAAACCAAGCCTCAACCTTCCGGCCTCCACATAGAGACACGCGGATGCTGACCCAGATGTACATGTATACACACCTACATGAAAAAGGATGAAGCACACACAAGAGTATATGTAAAACTTGCAACACTACTCACTTACACCCATACACACAATCATGCACACTAACACACAGTCTTTCTCACACATTTATACACATTCTCAAACACACACACACACACACACCACACTCACAAACATTCTCACACATACATAATACACACACACATGACAGACACCTCACATACACATGCTCGCACAAACATCTTTTCTATCATACACACACTCATACACATGAACATACATGCACACACATGTACACACACACATACACACACACACACACACACACACACACACCAGAAGCTTCCTGAAGTTTCTTTAGTTTTCAAAACTCTCTGGCCATTGTGAAGTACCCTGCTCTGTTTTGAGCACAGTTTTGAGCAAAGCATTTACCTTACATAAATTTCAGTGAGAATTCTGACAAGGGTGCTGCTGCTGACAAAATATGTGTGGAACATGCTATAGTTTAACATAAAAGGATACCTTTTCGTGCAGATCTTTCACTTGCTTGGTTAGAGTCATACCAAGGTATTTTATATTATTTGTGACTATTGTGAAGGGTGACGTCTCCCTAATTTCTTTCTCAGCCTGTTTATCCTTTGAGTGGAGGAAGGTTACTGATCATGTGAGTTAATTGTGTATCCAATCATTTTGCTTAAGTTATTTATCAGGTTTAGGAGTTCTCTGGTGGAATTTTTGGGGTCACTTAAGTATACTAGCATATTCTTCACAGAGTTAGAAAAAGGAATTTGCAAATTCATTGGGAATAACAAAAAACACAGGATACCAAAGACTATTCTCAACAATAAAAGAACTTCTGGGGGAAATCACCATCCCTAATCTCAAGCTGTATTACAGAGCAATAGTGATAAAAACTGTATAGTATTGGTACAGGCAGGTAGATCAATAGAATAGAACTGAAGACCCAGAATTGAACCCACACACCTCTGGTCACTTGATCTTTGACAAAGGACCTAAAACCATACAGTGGAAAAAAGATAGCATTTTCAACAAATGGTGCTGGATCAACTGGAGGTCAGCATGTAGAAGAATGAAGATTGATCCCTGCTTATCACCCTGTACAAAGCTTAAGTCCAAATGGATCAATGACCTCCACATAAAACCAGATACACTCAAACTAATAGAAGAAAAAGTGGTGAAAAGCCTCAAACACATGGGCACTGGGGAAATTCTACTGTAGAGAACACCAATGGCTTATGCTCTAAGATCAAGAATCAATAAATAGGACTTCATAAAATTGCAAAGCTTCTGTAATGCAAAGGACACTGTCATTAAGACATAATGGCAAACAACAGATTGGGAAAAGATCTTTACCAATCCTACATGTGATAGAGGGCTAATATCAAATACATAGAAATAACTCATGAAGTTAGACTCCAGAGAATCAAAGAACCCTATTTTGAAAAGGGGTACAGAGCTAAACAAAGAGTTCTCAAATGAGGAATATTGAATGGCTGAGAAGCACCTAAAGAAATGTCCAGCATCTTTAGTCATCATAGCAATAAAAATCAAAACAACTCTGAGATTCCAACTCACACCAGTCAGAATGGCTAAGATCAAAAAATCAGGTGAGAGCAGACTCTGGCAAGAATGTGGAGAAAGAGGAACACTCCTCCATTGTTGGTGGGATTGCAAGCTGGTACAACTACTCTGGAAATAGTCTGGAGGTTCCTCAGAAAATTGGACATAGTATTCCCTGAGGACCCAGCTATACCACTCCTGGGCATATACGCGAATGATGTTCCAACATACAACAAGGACACATGCTCCACTATGTTCATAGCAGCTTTATTTATAATAGCCAGAAGCTGGAAAGATCCCAGATGCCCTTCAACAGAGGAATAAATACAGAAAATGTGGTACATTTACACCATGGAGTTCTACTCAGATATTAAAAATAATGACTTCATGAAATTCATAGGCAAATGGATGGAACTAGAAAATATCATCCTGAGTGAGGTAATCCAATCACAAAAAACACACATGGCACGCACTCACTGATAAGTGGATATTACCCCAAAAGCTCAGAATACCCAAGATACAATCCACAGACTACATGAAGCTCAAAAAGAAAGATGACCAAAGTGTGGATGCTTCAGTCCTTCCTAGAAGGGGGAACAAAATATTCATAAGAGGAAATATGAAAACAGAGTTTGGAGCAGAGACCAAAGGGAAGGCTATCGAGAGACTCCCACACTTGGTCCCACAAACAGTCACAAGACCCAGACACTATTGCAGATGCTAAGACGTGCATACTGACAGGAGCCTAATATAGCTGTCTCCTGAGAGCTCACAGTCAACCATTGGACCAAGAATGGGGTTCCCAATGGAGACATTATAGAAAGGACTGAAGGAGCTGAAAGAGTTTGCAACCCCCTAGGAAGGACAATAATGTCAAACAACCAGAGCTCCCAGGGACTAAACCACCAACCAAAGAGGACACATGGAGGGACCTATGGCTCCAGCCCCATGTGTAGCAGAGGAGGGCCTTGTGGGGCATCAATGGGTGGAGAGGCCTTTGGTCCTGTGAAGGCTTGATGCTCCATTGTAGGAGAATGCCAGGTGGGGAGGTGGGAGGGAGTGGGTGGTTGGGTGGGCAAGTACCCTCATAGAAACAGGAATATGGGGTTTATGGAGGGGAAACCGGGAAAGAGGATAACATCTGAAATGTAAATAAAGAAAATATCCAATTAAAAACAGAGGATATCTTTAAGGCCACATGATAACTCAAACTAGACAACAACCATAATAATGACAGCTATATGAGAAGTCAGACTAACTGAATCCCATCTGTTACCCAACACTCACATTCAAACAAACCAAATGTATTTAGGAAAATTGACCCAAAGCCACAAATGCAGGATAGGTAAGCTAAAGCCATCCCTGCAGCAAGGGCACTATCAACAGACTAAAACGGCAACAGACAGAAGGGGAGAAAATGTGTGTGCATCATGTATGTGGTGAGGGGTTCATATTTTAGGAGCAAAAATAACTATAACTTAATAGGAAAGTATAATCCAAGTCCAGTGAGATGGTTCAGCAGGTAAGATAACTATGCCAAGCTTGATGACCTACAAGCAATCCCTGAAGCCCAAGTGGTGGGCAGATCAGCTCTTGTAAATTGTCCTCTGTCTTCCACATCCATACTGTAGGACATACATGCCCACACACATACACACACTAAATAAGTAAATAAATAAATAAATAAACAAACAAACAAATAAATAAATTTGGAATGAAAAGAAAATATTCTAATTTAAAATGGGAAAAGGGGTTCTACGAAGAATTCATAAAGCATCCAATTCCTTCTTCTAAGCAAGAAAGAATATGTTTGTGTGAGAATGTAGACATACTTCAGCCCTTGTGTTCTGCTGGTAAGAATATAAAACAGTACAGTGGAGTGGAGACAGGATAGCAGTACCTCAAATAACACAATGGCCGTACAGTATATCAACTCTTGCCCTCTACCTTAAGGTCAAAATTCCAGGGCCTAAACACATGTATCGCACACTTGGCAGCATCTTTCCTAGCAGACAAAAGTAAGAAAAAAACAGCATTTCCAAGCACAAACGAATGAGAAGCAACAGCATGTGCACACAATAGACAATTATTCTGCCTCATAGAGTCCGAGAAATCCCTACACATGCCCTTTTAATGAGCCCTGAAGACTTTACACTAATGGAATCAAGTTGGCCAGAACAAACAAGGACCTAATCAAACCCATAACAAACCACAAATGCATCATGACTCCAATTCAGGGTTCCATATTAGTCAGATTCAAAGGCAGAGAATAGAGTGGTGGTTGCCAGGAATTGAGAGTAATTTGTTTTGCTGTGTGTGTGTGTGTGTGTGTGTGTGTGTGTGTGTGTCTTCTTCCAGAACTATGGGACTCCATGTAGGAAGGTGAAAAATTGCCCTTACATTTAGATTGTGGCTAGAGTTACATACACCAAAACCGTTTCCTCCTTTTGGGCTGCCTTATCTAGCCGTGATAGGAGGGTATATGACAAGTCTTCTTGAAGCTTTTTATTCCATGTTTGGTTGGTGTCACTGGGAGGCCTGCTCTTTCTTTGGAGAAGAGATGGGGGTGCATCTGGGAGAGAGAGGTGGTAGGGCGAGAGACTGGGGAGAGCAGAGGGAGGGAAAATGTGGCAGGGATGGAATATATAAGATGAGGACGATGTAAAATGTGAACAATGGCATGGTACGTATAGGATCCACACACAAATACAGGAAATGTGAGCTCTCCCGCTTGGCCTTCAATATACAGCACACCCGACCACCTAATGAACGCCTACTAGTCTCGAATTCCAAATCTCAGTGGATATGTAAATAAGCTTGACAAAAATGACAGCACTGTCTCAAAATCAGGACCCAAATTTACTTACCTTATCCAGACTTCATTACAATCATTTTTCAGGAACTGGAAAGTGATGCCTACCAGTGCTGCTAGTGTGGCTGTGATAACAGCCTATGATAGAGAAAACGAGAAAAAAGGGAAGTTTCCATTAGGAGTAGAAAGTACTCAACACACTGTCCATTATTTTAAGATACGTGGTTTCTAATCATATCTGACAGCATATTTTGACCAGAATCCTGGGAGAATACAAAACATGCATGTTTATAGACTGATAGCATGTTAAATGGAAAGTTGAGGGCCCTGCAATCTGAAGCCCTAACAGTACAGACTCTAGAAAAGTGAAGGTTTCTCCCTGTACCCCAGGAGGACTGGTGAGTGAAGGTAAATAATAAAATTAAAATCTACTCGTGACACAGTTTCTAACAGTGGATTTGTGTGCTGAGCAGGGGTTAGCTTGTCCTCATGTGTGGAACCTCTGGGAAGTCTGCACCTGTACAACAGAGAGCATTACAGCTGCCAGCCTGCATTCCCATGGCCAGCTCTGCAGCACCCAGTGCTTCTGCTGTCCATCATCTCTGTCAGTGCTGCTCTATCATGTCAGCAGAGGGGGCCTGTGCTCAACGAGTCTCACCCCTCTCCTGCTAACCCTCAGATCCCCATGTACTCTGTGCAGATAGCTCACAGAAAGGCTGCATAACTTCTGGTCTGAGGGTCAAATGGCTTTAAAACAGGCTTCACTAAGCTAAGGGGTGAGGTGACATGATGCTGCAACTCATCTGAGATATTCTGTTATTCATCCCGCTACTTTTTAAAAACAAGAAATTATAATCTAAAGGAAAATATTCTTTCATGAAACATGATAACTTAAACAGAAAACCCAAATCCAGGGCTTGGAGGTCTGGCCCAGCAGTTAAGAACATTTGCTGCTCTTGCAGAGGACTCGAAAGACTTCTCACAAGCACCTGAAACTCAAGTTCCAGAAGACCTGACAACTTCTTCTAACCTCCATTGGCATGCAAATGACACAGTTATACATGCAAATAAGATGCTGCCATGTATACAAAATGAGTAAATACAAATTCAAAAATGTAGTCCTCGGTGCACTGAAGCTCCCGGAAAGGGCGGCGCAGATCTTCCTGGTTGCTGCCGCCACAGAGAGCTTGTGGGCAGCACCCCGCGAGCGAACTGAGCCTCGGGACCACAGGTAAGACCAACTTATCTGCTGCAAGTGACCTGCCTGGTGAAATCGGGACACACAGAGGCAGAATTCCTCTAGGACCGGGCACTTCCTTTGTTTACCGGGAGTCCCACACCCGCGGATCCCGGCCTGCAGCAGCTCTCTGCTCCCAGACCCCGTGGGAGAGAGACCTCACCACCTGGTCAGGTGGGCACTCCTGAGGCTGCAGAGCGGAAGAGACCACCAACACTGCCCACCCCTGCCCACATCCCTGGCCCAAGAGGAAATTGTATAAGGCCTCTGGGTCCCCGTGGGGGAGGGACCAGGAGCAGCAGGACCCCTGCCTGAGACACCGCCAGAACCTGAAGGAAACAGACCGGATAAACAGTTCTCTGCACCCAAATCCCGTGGGAGGGAGAGCTAAACCTTCAGAGAGGCAGACATGCCTGGGAAACCAGAAGAGACTGCACTCTGCACACACATCTCGGACGCCAGAGGAAAACACCAAAATCCATCTGGAACCCTGGTGCACTGAAGCTCCCGGAAAGGGCGACGCAGATCTTCCTGGTTGCTGCCGCCGCAGAGAGCTCGTGGGCAGCACCCCGCGAGCGAACTTGAGCCTCGAGACCACAGGTGAGACCAACTTTTCTGCTGCAAGTGACCTGCCTGGTGAACTCAAGACACAGGCCCACAGGAACAGCTGAAGACCTGTAGAGATTAAAAACTACACGCCCGAAAGCAGAACACTCTGTCCCCATAACTGACTGAAAGAAAAGAGTAAAACAGTGGCTAGGACAGTCTAGCCACTGTCAGAAATAGCAGAACAAAGTAACACTAGAGATAATCTGATGGCGAGAGGCAAGTGCAGGAACCCAAGCAACAGAAACCAAGACTACATGGCACCATTGGAGCCCAATTCTCCCATCAAAACAAACATGGAATATCCAAACACACCAGAAAAGCAAGATCTAGTTTCAAAATCATATTTGATCATGATGCTGGAGGACTTCAAGAAAGATGTGAAGAACTCCCTTAGAGAAACACAGGAAAACATTAATAAACAAGTAGAAGCCTACAGAGAGGAATCGCAAAAAAGCCTGAAAGAATTCCAGGAAAACATAAATAAACAAGTAGAAGCCCATAGACAGGAGACACAAAAATCCCTGAAAGAATTCCAGGAAAACACAATCAAACAGTTGAAGGAATTAAAAATAGAAATAGAAGCAATCAAGAAAGAACACATGGAAACAACCCTGGATATAGAAAAACAAAAGAAGAGACAAGGAGCTGTAGATACAAGCTTCACCAACAGAATACAAGAGATGGAAGAGAGAATCTCAGGAGCAGAAGATTCCATAGAAATCATTGACTCAACTGTCAAAGATAATGTAAAGCGTAAAAAAGCTACTGGTCCAAAACATACAGGAAATCCAGGACTCAATGAGAAGATCAAACCTAAGGATAATAGGTATAGAAGAGAGTGAAGACTCCCAGCTCAAAGGACCAGTAAATATCTTCAACAAAATCATAGAAGAAAACTTCCCTAACCTAAAAAAAGAGATACCCATAGGCATACAAGAAGCCTACAGAACTCCAAATAGATTGGACCAGAAAAGAAACACCTCCCGTCACATAATAGTCAAAACACCAAATGCACAAAATAAAGAAAGAATATTAAAAGCAGTAAGGGAAAAAGATCAAGTAACATATAAAGGCAGACCTATCAGAATCACACCAGACTTTTCGCCAGAAACTATGAAGGCCAGAAGATCCTGGACTGATGTCATACAGACCCTAAGAGAACACAGATGCCAGCCCAGGTTACTGTATCCTGCAAAACTCTCAATTAACATAGATGGAGAAACCAAGATATTCCATGACAAAACCAAATTTACACAATATCTTTCTACAAATCCAGCACTACAAAGGATAATAAATGGTAAAGCCCAACATAAGGAGGCAAGCTATACCCTAGAAGAAGCAAGAAACTAATTGTCTTGGGAACAAAACAAAGAGAAGAAAAGCACACAAACATAACCTCACATCCGAATATGAATATAACAGGAAGCAATAATCACTATTCCTTAATATCTCTCAACATCAATGGCCTCAACTCCCCAATAAAAAGACATAGATTAACAAACTGGATACACATAACGAGGACCCTGCATTCTGCTGCCTACAGGAAACACACCTCAGAGACAAAGACAGACACTACCTCAGAGTGAAAGGCTGGAAAACAACTTTCCAAGCAAATGGTCGGAAGAAGCAAGCTGGAGTAGCCATTCTAATATCAAATAAAATCAATTTTCAACTAAAAGTCATCAAAAAAGATAAGAAGGACACTTTATATTCATCAAAGGAAAAATCCACCAAGATGAACTCTCAATCCTAAATATCTATGCCCCAAATACAAGGGCACCTACATACAAAAAGAAACCTTACTAAAGCTCAAAACACACATTGCACCTCACACAATAATAGTAGGAGATTTCAACACCCACTCTCATCAATGGACAGATCATGGAAACAGAAATTAAACAGAGATGTAGACAGACTAAGAGAAGTCATGAGCCAAATGGACTTAACAGATATTTATAGAACATTCTATCCTAAAACAAAAGGATATACCTTCTTCTCAGCTCCCCATGGTACTTTCTCCAAAATTGACCATATAATTGGTCAAAAAACGGGCCTCAACATGTACAGAAAGATAGAAATAATCCCTTGCGTGCTATCGGACCACCACGGCCTAAAGTTGGTCTTCAATAACAATAAGGGAAGAAAGCCCACATATACGTGGAAATTGAACAATGCTCTACTCAATGATAACCTGGTCAAGGAAGAAATAAAGAAAGAAATTAAAAACTTTTTAGAATTTAATGAAAATGAAGGTACAACATACCCAAACTTATGGGACACAATGAAAGCTGTGCTAAGAGGAAAACTCATAGCGCTGAGTGCCTGCAGAAAGAAACAGGAAAGAGCATATGTCAGCAGCTTGACAGCACACCTAAAAGCTCTAGAACAAAAAGAAGCAAATACACCCAGGAGGAGTAGAAGGCAGGAAATAATCAAACTCAGAGCTGAAATCAACCAAGTAGAAACAAAAGGACCATAGAAAGAATCAACAGAACCAAAAGTTGGTTCTTTGAGAAAATCAACAAGATAGATAAACCCTTAGCCAGACTAATGAGAGGACACAGAGAGTGTATCCAAATTAACAAAATCAGAAATGAAAAGGGAGACATAACTACAGATTCAGAGGAAATTCAAAAAATCATCAGATCTTACTATAAAAGCCTATATTCAACAAAATTTGAAAATCTACAGGAAATGGACAATTTCCTAGATAGATACCAGGTACCAAAGTTAAATCAGGAACAGATAAACCAGTTAAACAACCCCATAACTCCTAAGGAAATAGAAGCAGTCATTAAAGGACTCCCAAACAAAAGAGCCCAGGTCCAGACGGGTTTAGTGCAGAATTCTATCAGACCTTCATAGAAGACCTCATACCAATATTATCCAAACTATTCCACAAAACTGAAACAGATGGAGCACTACCGAATTCCTTCTATGAAGCCACAATTACTCTTATACCTAAACCACACAAAGACCCAACAAAGAAAGAGAACTTCAGACCAATTTCCCTTATATCGACGCAAAAATACTCAATAAAATTCTGGCAAACCGAATCCAAGAGCATATCAAAACAATCATCCACCATGATCAAGTAGGCTTCATCCCAGGCATGCAGGGATGGTTTAAAATACGGAAAACCATCAAAGTGATCCATTATATAAACAAACTGAAAGAACAAAACCACATGATCATTTCATTAGATGCTGAGAAAGCATTTGACAAAATTCAACACCCCTTCATGATAAAAGTCCTGGAAAGAATAGGAATACAAGGTCCATACCTAAACATAGTAAAAGCCATATACAGCAAACCAGTTGCTAACATTAAACTACATGGAGAGAAACTTGAAGCAATCCCACTAAAATCAGGGACTAGACAAGGCTGCCCACTCTCTCCCTACTTATTCAATATAGTTCTTGAAGTTCTAGCCAGAGCAATCAGACAACAAAAGGAGGTCAAGGGGATACAGATCGGAAAAGAAGAAGTCAAAATATCACTATTTGCAGATGATATGATAGTATATTGAAGTGATCCCAAAAGTTCCACCAGAGAACTACTAAACCTGATAAACAGCTTTCAGGAAGCTAGCTGTGTGCGCATGTGCAAGAGTGTGTTCGCGCCAAGTCTTTGCCCACCCCGGGACGTGCCAGTGAGATCATGGGTAAGCGACCAATCAGGCGTGGACGCGCCGTGCTAGGGTTTTATAAGCAGCGCCTTTCTGGGCCCCGGTCTCTCCTCTTCAAGATGTAATAAACGCTTTGCTGCAGAAGGATCCTGGTGTCCGCGCGTGTTCTTGCTGGCGAGACGATAGCGCGGGACATATAAGGACCAATGTGTTTGAAGCAACTGACAGGATAATGCAAATGACAACATACTCACATACACACATAGAAGGCAGCAACATTGAAATATGAAAACAGCTATAGATGTGTTAAGAACTAGGTAGGGTTTCATCACAGCCAACAACTCGCCATCCGTATTCAACAAAAGCTACAAGTGTGATAATAAAGTAAAACCCACGACATAATGAGGTGAACTGACTATTATGATTGCACAGGAAAGGAAATGCAGACCCACAGCAGAGTGCTTACCCTCTAATGGTAAGACCCTGAAATCAAGAGACAACACCACAGAACCATCATCATCGACACAGTCACCATGAAAGAAATATATAAATGAGTTTGCTTTGGCCCAAGTAAGCAGGGAGAACTACATTTCTGTGACATTCATGATTCATGTTACAATAACAAAAACTTAAGGCAGGATGACCATTGCTAGAGAGACAGTTTAAAGAAAAGCAGAGAGTGCCCTTTTTCCAGTTCCTAGCTGACAGGGAGGAGTCTTGTTAGGTCTGGTTGCACTGTGTATAAACTGGTCTCTGAGTAGCTACTGCTCTAAACACCAGCCCATAAAGAAGAGATCAGCCTTCCACGACAGACTCATCGCTCAGGCAGTAGACGCACAGGCTTCCCTCAGAGGGGTTCAATGGCTTTGTTCCCTCACAGCCTGATTACAGCTACAGATCAACTCTACTTTTCCGGCCATCTCTACCCTTTCTCCACTTAAACTTTCTCCGAAGTCCGTTCTTTCAACTGGCATGCTACAAATTTTATCTGTTTGTGGAGTTACCATCCACCTACCCACATGGAAGGTTGCGCCTCGGAAAATCCTTTGTACTCACTTTACTCACGCCTGTACATGAACTTGAGGATGCACTGGTGAATTAAAGAATACAGCTGAGAGGAACTCCCAAGTGTGCCTCTCATTACTTCATGCAACCGTTGAATCAAATGTCCTACTTTGATTAGCCATTATAGTTCTTCTAAGTGAAAAACGACCACTATACACCTTTTCCATAAGAATGAAGTTAATCATGTTCTCCTTGCTGTAGTGAACATTTCCACACGGCAAGAACAGTGGAACAACAAACACATGGACAATAGCAGAAGGCAAGTGTGACCCAGAAGTCACTGACAGAGACACATATTGTTCCCAATTGAGTTTTTTACAATACATTTAAAATAATTCATCACATTACCTGAATCACAGTGACCCGTACAAAACCCTGGAAATTTTTGAATGATTGATAGGTAATCCACATGAGTTGATGCCAGAAAGGGGTGACACATGTGGTCTCCACAGCTGAGTTCCTGTCCAGCTGCTGTGGCCCCAAGAGTTTATCCAGTCTGTCTCTTGTGTCACTGTGTAAGCGGGACTCGGCATACATATTGGCCAATTTCTCTGTGGCTTGATATTGTTTCTTAATAAGTTCTTCATAGTTTCCAGCTTTGTGATGAATGTGGACAAAGACAAGAAACAGCAGAAAGTAATTTAACTGATCTTTCTGATGAATAGCATGTCAAATTCCTAACTGTATTTTATGTTGACTTTTCACATTCATTGTATATGGATTTTTCTTTGAGACTGTCTCATGTGACGTAGACCTCCCTGGAAGTTGCTATGTTGTCAAAGGTGACCTTAAACTTCTCCTGGTCCGCCTGATTCTGTTTCAAATGCTGTGGTTACTGGCATGCACCTTCATACCCAGTTATGCAGGGCTGGGAACCAAACTCCATGCTTTGTGCTTGCTAGGCGAGCACTCTCCTGGCTGACCTACGTCCTCAGCCCACAAAAATGTAAGAATGAAACAATTGCTACAGTAATTAGAAGAGCATCCCTAACTGTGATGGCTATTCCTGGCTGTCAATTTGATTACATCTAGAATGAACAGAAATGGAAGGCACAACTGTGATTCCCATCTTGAGGCTGGAAGGCACAGGTTTCTGACCTGGATCTTGACATGGAGATCTTGAGGCATAGTGGCCATGAAAAGCTTAGACCCAGGCAAGGTAGTAGATGCCTTTAATCCCAGGAGACTGAGGCAAGGAGATCTCTGAGTTCAAGGTCAGCCTGGGACAAAGCAAGTTTTAGACCCAGGCCTGGTGGTACAGACCTTAATCTGGGCCACACCTTTTGCTGGAGGCCTACATAAGGCATTGGAAGATGGAAGACTCACTCTTCTTTGACTGCTTGCACTTACTGGTCAGCACCTCTGTTGGAACTCAACTTCTACAGAAGAGCAGCTAAAACACCCAGCCTTGTGGGGACTGAGCAACTGCTAGATTCTTGGACTTCCCATTCACAGCTGCCCATTGTTGGGTTAGTTGGACTACAGACTGTAAGTCATCACAATAAATTCCTTGATATACAGAAGCATTCCTTGGGTCCTGTAACTCTAGAAAACCATGACTAATACACTAACTGACCTGATGATTCTTATTATCCCACGGATTCAGCAACTGAAGGGCCTTTTCCCTTCTGGACCCTAATTCTTATTAAAGAATTCTCATACAGATCTACATTTCTTAATACAGAGGTCTGGTCCCTGCTTTCTGCTACATGCAAATGTATATTCAAATGTATAAAATGCCAAATTTCCTTCTTAAATTACAGTGTATCACAGTTTGTCACACAGAACACCCTCTTGCAAATGTCCATTGCAACGAGTCATTGGTCTGTTTTGAGGCCTGTGGCTTCTGATGCACTATCAATACTGGATTGTTACAGGGATTTCTCTCAGATATCTTGCTGTTGCCCTGTGTCGTGGAGATCCTGTAGTTTTGGATCTACTAGGGCAGCCCTTTCACAAGCTCCAGCAGGTCAAACATGGAGCAGATGTTGGAGTGGGCCCTGGGTCTGGGCCTCTGTGGTAACTGAGCTGCTCAGCCCACCAGCTCTCTGGTATCTTCATCCCCAGGGTGAGCACTACCACAGCTAGCTCACCCAGTGTTGTAACCAGTGAGAGACAGGGCCACTTCTCCCACTCTCATGCCCTAAAAACCAGCTCACCAGCCCCCCAGGACACCAGAATTAGCTCTACTGTGGTGTCCAGGTGAGATACAAGGCACTTTCTAGAGTGCTGTAGGCAGAGGGGGCAAGACCAGCTCTCCTGCTCTCCCACCCTTAGGGCAGGCTAACCCTTTCCTAAGCCTGGCCAGATCTACTGTACTTCCCTGGTGAGGGGCAGGGCCAGCTTTCCCACTCTCTTGCCCTAGGGCTGGCTTACCTGCTCCAGGGCCACCAGGGCCAACTCATAGGGTCAGGCCCTCCCAAATCAATCACTAATTAAGAAAATACTCTACATACTTGTCTATAGCCCAACCTTATGGGGGCATTTTCTTAATTGAGGTTTCTTCCTCTCAGGTGACTTTCTGTGATAAGCTGTTAAACCTTGTAATTCCTGTACTTGGGAGGTGAGGCAGAAAGAGCACAGAAAGAGGCCGGCCTGGCCACCTAAGCAAACCTAATCTAAGGCAGTACAAGAATAATATGCAAAGCAATGAGTGCATTGACTTTCTAACAGATGTCATGACTGCTGACAATGTCACAGAAATGTTCCTTCATAAATAATATCAAACGCACCCAGCACTGACTATCAGCTAATTTTAGGACACTTAATTAACATAAAAAGCTATATTCCAATGAACCCTTGTTGTGTTTCAATGAAATCAGGTAGGCAAACTTGTGTGACTCTAGGAGATTCACAAACCTTCATGGCCATCTTCCTCTGTGTCACAGAAACCTCCATTAATGATGTCCAGGAAGAAGTCTGCAGGGTAACCTACAAAGAATGCAGTCAAAGAACACAGCCTGAGGACACTTTCTCAGAGAGTGGGGAAGTGGAGGCAGGACACAGTCTAATGTCTTCCTCCTCTTCCTGTTCCCCTTCACTAATTTATTTTTCCATATATAATTCATATGGAAATTCATACAATATTTCAGCAATCTCTCTTTCCTATCTAATATATAGAGAATATATATGTTTATGTGTATGATATACATGCAAAGTCTTCCTGTGAAACATTTGAACTCAGCCTGAAATTTTATGGGACTCCACAGACTCACCAGCCTTGTACATTTTCAATGACAAAGATTAACTGATAGCAAATAAAGAGTGCTGGAAAGTAAAAAGCTAAGCCTATCCTCTAGGAGGCAGAGAGGCCTCCACAACTGCATTCATGCTTCTACAAGATAAAGTTAAATGCATGAATCTTTGAAAAAAAAACCTCACCATACAATCTGACTCTGTAGAAAACAGGCAGAGCAGAAACATGAAATCAGACTTAAATCTCTATAGTCCCCAAGCACGCCTGAACCCAAACTACAAAGTCACCACTAAGTTAGTTACAACTCAGCAGCACCTCAAAGGTGGGTCACGCACTAGGGGGAAACTGACAACCGCCATCTGCTGTGTAAACAGGAAGACTGTGATACCCGGCCTTTATGGAGCTACTCAAATGGTGGATAACCGGCCCTGCGGCCAAAGAAGAGACCTGAACAACAAGCCAGACTGTTAAATTATCAAAACATCTTGTCGCCAAATTAACCACCGGTATTTAAAGTGGAGAAACCCACACTCAGTAAGTCTGCACAAGAGTCAAACAGCAGCCCTGATACCCCCTGTTCTCTTTGCAGGCCCTGTGAATGGAGGAGCTCTCACAGCAACAGGCGACCATACCCGCAGATGTGAAGTACTCCCGAGCATCCCGTGCAGGTCCATGAAACATGAGTTTTCCTGAAGCCACTAAGGTGAGGCTATCAAAGAATCTGAAGATGGAGTACTGAGGCTGACTGATGGATAAGATGATTGTCTTTCCCTTCATCGACATCCTAAGTTCAGAGAAGGAGACATGATAAGTCGCTGGACACCAGAACCTTGAAATTCTCGTCACAATATTTCATTTCTGACCTTATACTCTTTATTCCCATTTCAGGTGGAATTTTTCTTTTTGGTTTTTTGTTTTGGTTTTTTTTTGTTTGTTTGTTTAAATTTTTTTATTGAAAACATTTCTTTATTTACATTTCAAATGTTATTCCCCTTCCGGATTTCCTGTCCATAAGTCCCCTATTCCCTCCCTCTCCCCCTCACCCATGAGGGTGTTCACCTCCATCCACCCTCCCTTACCACCACCGCTGATATTCCCCGGCACTGGGGTTCCAACCTTGGCAAGACCAAGGGCTTCCCTTCCACTGGTGCCCCAACAAGGCTATTCTCTGCTACATATGCAGTTGGATTCCTGGGTCAGTCTATGTATAGTCTTATGGTATTAGCTTAGTCCCTGGAAGCTCTGGTTGCTTGGCATTGTTGTTCTAATGGGGTTGCAAGCCCCTTCAGCTCTTTCAATCCTTCCTTTAATTCCTCCAACGGGGTTCTGCTCTCAGTTCAGTGTTTTGCTGCTAGCATTGACTGTATTTGACATGCTTTGGTTGTGTATCTCAGGAGAGATCTAAGTCTGATCTTTTCAGCATGAATTTTTTAGCTTCATCAATCTTATCTAGTTTTGGTGGTTGTATATACATGGGCCACATGTGGGGCAGGCTCTGAATGAACATTCTTTCTGTTTCTGCTCTAAACTTTGCCTCCATATCTCCTCCTATGAATATTATTGTCTCCCTTTTATAAAGGAGTGGAAGCATCCGCATTTTGCTCATTCTTCCTCTTGAGCTTCCTGTGGTCTGTGGCTTGCATCGTGGATAATTCAAGCTTTTGGGCTAATATCCACTTATTGATGAGTGCATACATGTGTTTTTCTGTGATTAGGTTACCTCACTCAGGATGATATTTTCTAGTTCATTCCATTTGCCTATGAATTTCATGAACTCATTGTTTTATAACATTTTTTGAATTCCTTCCTCTGTTGAAGGGCATCTGGGATCTTTCCAGCTTCTGGCTATTATAAATAAGGCTACTATGAACATAGTGGGGCATGTGTCTTTGTTGTATGTTGGAGCATCTTTTGGGTATATGCCCAGGAGAGGTATAGCTTGGTCCTCAGGTAGTGGAATGTCCAATTTTCTGAGGAACCTCCAGACTGATTTCCAGAGTGGTTGTACCAGTTTCCAAGCCCACCAACAATGGAGGAGTGTTCCTCTTTCTCCACATCACTGCTTGAGGGTTTAGGAACATGCTATTTAAAGCAGTGCTCAACCATCACCACAGCCACCCTTCATATTCTCTAGAATGTGTTCTTGATGTCTCTTCTTGGTTGAAGTTTCCCTCTAATAAACAGGAGTTCTGTTATCTACTTCTGCATCTCCTGAACCAAAAATGCACACACACAACCAGGCATTAAGTAAATAAAACCTTAATGTTCCCTTGGCACATACCTTCTCAGGACTGATATGACATAAGTGGTAGTTGCAAAGTCTAAGTCAGTGGTGGGATCATCCAAGAACAAAATGGGATGCTCGGCGATCAGCTCCACTGCTATACTGGTCCTTTTCCTGAGTTCTTTGGATCTAGGCTAGAACACCAAGACATAATTATCAACAAGAACATAGTCACTGTCATTTGGTAAATCAGCTTGTTCCAGCAATAAAAGATTGTGTTAAATCATTATTCCAAAGAGCCAAAATATGGGCACCTGGGAGAAGAAGGAGGTTTCTCTTCTAACTAGAGAATAGAATGAAATCAGGTCACACTTGACGTGAAGCTATGTTAATTACGCTGACTATTTGATCATTATCAACCACATGTTCTAGGGATGCATTATAACACAAAGACCAGGGGTTGGGGATTTAGCTCAGTGGTAGAGCGCTTGCCTAGAAGCGCAAGGCCCTGGGTTCGATCCCAGCTCCGAAAAAAAAAAAAAAAAAAAAAAGAACCAAAAAAAAAAAAAAAAAAAAAAAAAAAAAAAAAAAAAAAAATAACACACAAAGACCTGCAAAGTGAGATCACTGTCGAAAGAAATGGGGAAGATGAGAAAGGAGATAAAATATCTTTAGTAATCATTTAACAACACCCCAACACACACACACACAACAACAACACACACTCACACACACACACACACACACACACACACACACACACACACACTGCTTTTAGCAAACATTAGTATATTGAAAGTTCTCATTGCCTTCCTAGGTCATTTTCAACTTCTTTAAGACTTTGTGAATTGACATCATTTACACTGGACAGCATCTAAGAATTCATGTCTCACCCCTGTAGACAAATCCAAAAGGGGGGACATTCCTCAGGTCAAACTGGAATTGTCTTTTTAACCAGTCAGTGTCAATGTGTAAGGTGAGAGTTCACAAGAAGGTTGAGGGGACACAGAAATGGGGAAGAATTCTGAAGCTTAAGCTCTCTAAACATAACAAGCAAAACCATGATTGAGCCCTACTGATAACATACAACAAAGAATGGTGAGGGATTGGAAGAATGGGGGCACAACAAGGCTGAAGATATAAAGGCATTGTTGTTCTTGATAGTTTAGACTTTGTAGATGAGCATCTGTCCTTACTTGGATGAATGAAATTAAATTAAGTTCTCAGGAGTAAGACACTACCTAATGTTCTTTTAAAATGCTCAGGTGAAAAATAGCGTTAGCAAGTGTGTGATAAAGTACTACCCACTCAGAAGCCCAAAGGCTGAAGTTAGAAATTATACCACTGTGCTGATTATATAACAATCATGCAGGGCCTACGTGTTTCCTCTACATTTCTCACATGGAAGTCTTACGATGGCTGAGGAGGTTTAGCAGGGAAAAGCCACGCAAGCCTCAAGCCTGGGTTGGATCCCTGGAACTTGCATCTAAAGCTACATGCAGCGTCAGGCATCCATATCCCAACAGAATGTAATTACAGTGAGAGGAGAGAAGCGTAAGCCATGCAGGTAGAACACCAGCAGAAGACAGCCCCTGCCTGCATACAACATACAAGGTGGGAATGGACCCTTGAAAAGGGACCTATGGCATCCCTGTGTGTGCTATGGCACTCAGGCAGGGACACACACATGATCACACACACTCACATATGCACACATATTCACATTCATACACATACATATGCACACCCACACTCACATGCACATTCACACATCACACACACACTCACACACACATTCCTACACACACAAATGCACATAGTAATACACACCGTTATTCAAAGTTATCATTAAAAAGTTATATTATTACATTCTTGAAATCTTTTATATTTCATGGCCTTCAAAAAGTTAATAAATATCTTTATGTGTTGTCACTAAAAAAACAAGTAAGCAATGTAGGGCGATGACTACTTATTGTTTAAAACACAGCAAAATGAAGCACCTCATTGAAAATATAAAACCAAGTTTTAGAAGGGACCAAAGCAAACAAGTTCCTATCACTCAGGAGGAAAGAAACCGTGATGGATGGCAGCCTTTGTGAGAGCCATTCTTCCCACCAAAACAAGCGTCTTATGTAACACTGAAGAGAAGTATCCTGTGCCATCCTAATTGCTGTTCTAAGAAAGGGCCAGGCCAGGAGTTAAACCATGAGAATTACATTCTAGAAAGCCATTTTCATCCATAGCACCAAGTGTCCACTCACCAAACATCTACATATGAACTTCTCAATGAATCAGTGTCACAGTGAGGGGCAGGAAGGTTTTGGGGACCCAAGAAGATGGAAACAACCTGATATTTAAAAACTTGAAGCATATAAGAAAGTTCCTGATCAGGTTCTATTGGCAATGAAAGGACATTTGGGGATGGCTAAGGGCTGTAGATCTGACAGCTGAGGATGCCAAGGATGTGTCCATTTGGATAGATAAGAATGGAATTGTTAAGCTAAGTACATCTTGTTTTTTAAAGAATGCAGAATAATTCAGTATCCAGGAATGAGGTGCTATATAATATTCCTTTTAATATGTCAGTAAGAAACAAGTCACTGGAGCTAGAGAGATGACACAGCAGAAAGAGTACGAGGTCCTGAGCTCAATTCACAGCAGCCACAGGGTGGCTCACAACCACCTGTAATGGGATCCAATGCCCTCTTCTGTTGTGTCTGAAGACAGCTACAGTATACACATATATGTCAGATAAATATTTTTAAAAAGAAAAGAACATATTATCCATTACACGGTGGCCTGGCCCTGCAGGAGCTTCCACAGAAGGCGGGTGGTTCATTCTTTGTTGCTCTTGACCAAGGCTGCATCTCTGAAAACTAACACAAGATGTGGGGGTAAATGATGTCAGAAGATAGGGCATCAGGGAGCAAGGGCAAGAGAATATCCTAGTTTTCCATCCAGTTGCTGAGATGAAATGTTCTGGTGAGAAGTACACATGGAGCTGAAGGGTTTTTTCAGAGCACAGTTCAGGAGTGCAGTCAATCATTGCAGGGATGGCAAGGCAGGAACCTGATGCAGCTGGTTACGTGCAGTCCAGAGCACAGAGAAAATGCATGCCTGCTTGCCTGCCAGTGCCCACCTCATCTACTCCCTTCTTCTGTCACCCAGGACCCAAGCCCAGAGAACAGTGCTGCTGCAGTGGGCTGAGTCTCTCCTCATGGATTTCCTTATGAAGACAAGCACCTGTGGAAATGTCTACACGACTAGAGTATTCCTCATTTTCTAGGTGATTCCAAGTGATTGTGGATTGTATCTATTCAACAGTCTGAACTAACCATCCCAGACAGGATGAGATAAAAACACAAAACAAGAGGCTACAAAAATAACAAGCCTTAAACATGTTAGTAGAAGATGCTAGAGACCGAGTTCAATCCTGGAAGGAAAGTTAAGGTAGGTGAAGCACAGAGCCAGAGTCCTCAGTCTCACATCAGAGTTCAGTTCCAAAAATACATTTGAAACAACAAGGGAACAAAGGCCTCTGGGTCAGGGCTTCTCAACCGGTGGGCCATGGCGCCCTTAGGGGTCACAGATCAGACATTTTCATTAGAATTCACAACGACAGCAAAATTACAGTTATGAGGTAGCACCAAAATGATTTTGTGCTCGTGAGTGACCAGGAATGAGGAACTGTATTAAAGGGTCACAGCATTAGGGAGGATGAAAACCACTGCTCCAGAGGAAGGGAAGATGAACAGAAAACAGAACTCATCAAATTCTCAAATGAGTCATGAGTGTAACACTAAGGGTAGAGGGGTCACATAAGGAAGACTTGAAATGGCCGTGTGAGGAGCACATTTCCCTGCTGGTTCGCTCTCCTTTCCCAGGCTCACCCATTGTTTAGAAGGCTTCACAGTGTAATTTCCACCTTAACTTCATGTACCCAGTCACTTACTCATGAACAGAGAAAGTGGTCACCCTTGACCACAGAACTAGAGGAAACACCTTGTGGAGGGTCATGTCATCCACACACTGATTGTCTCCCTCCCTCCCTCCCTCCCTCCCTCCCTCCCTCCCCCCTCTGTCTCTCTCCCCTCCCCCTCTTCTTCCCCTATCCCTCCCTCTGCCCCGCCCCCTTCTCTCTCTCAATCTTTCAAGATTTTTCCTCACATTACCTTGGTATTTTGTTCTTTATCCAGATGCAGAAGTTCAAGCACCTCATTGATCCTCCTTCTTTTTTCATTTCTTGTTATAGTCATTGGAAGACGGAGAGCTGCTGAGAACTCTAAATTGTCTCTCACAGTCACCGTGTGCATGACCACATCATTCTTAAGGGCAAATGGAATTCTAATTAGATATAGTTACCACTAAGACTCTAACAAATGTAACCTAGGCCACACAAACAACACATCCAGTGTAATGCACTTAAACTTTCAATTTCACTAATCCCAAACTCAGAGCCTGGTCCAAATGTTTTCTTCCCCCTCCCATTTGCTTCCCAAGAAGAGGACAGGAATTTGGTAACTGCTGCCTGCAGTTATTTGCAGAAGACATCTTCTAGGAGTGTAGAAAGCTGGAGGAAGAACACAGGTAGACAACAGTGGCCCTCTAGACTAAGTCATGGCTGTTCTTACTAACAGTGTGCCACAGATGTCAGACTCAGGTTAATGAATGACTATAAAGTGTTGGCATGGAAAAAGTGGGGCCTATGAGTATGTTATAGACTTAACTGGAAAGACACAAGTCTATAAGCTGAGCACCTGCCCATACCCAAGCAGAAGAGGTCTAAAATTGCAACCCACCAACACTTACTTGTGGTACATAACCAGATGTACATTTGAAATTAGCAGGTCGAGGTTTATCGTTTACCAAAATATCTCCTGATAATCCACTTGGATCTCTTCTTGCAGCTAAGACATCTAATAACCTACAAAGGGTTAATTATAGTGTGTAGTTTATTTTCTTCAATGAAAGCCACAGCATCCTTTAGAGGCTCAAAATTAAAACTCTGCATGTCAAGCAAAATGGAAACAATGTAATGAACAAGTCAACAGTTTAACTGAAGTCACACATGTGCACTTTTCTCTTCATCACAGGTTGTAATTCAGCCCAGAATTATGAATGCAAGACACGATTTACATAACTGCCTCTCCCTGCTATCTGGCCTTAGAGACTGACCCAGGTAAGGTGCTGATGTATTTCAAGAGAGTTAGCCCTGCGGATGTTCTCTTACCCTCACAAAACTTATGCTATATCTTTCTATTTCAGGACTATCCCCCTACCTCATGAAATAATGACAGATATCAACACAATGTGCCAATCACTGTACCATTTCCTATTCCTAAAGTTCATTGTGGAAAATGAGACACATCCCTCCTGCACATCACAGCACATAGGACCAGCCTAGCTGCAGTGACAACACTTAAATAACACCCATGAAGGTGACTGGTTTAGAGCACGTGAACTGCATACAGAGGGCTTGCTGTGCTTTTGGTTATACTCACAGAGAACTGCTCCCATCCTGAGGTCCCATAATGGCATTGAGGCCTGGTTCCATGATCCCACTGTAAACACAAAGTCATACTGGTGTACTTTTCTGTTTTAAAGAAGTGAAATTAGCTTAGGGTCTACATTGAAAGCACTCGTTGAATTTGGATGAAATTGTAGACAGAACGTAAGGACAAACTGATAATTTTTAAATGTTAATAGAGGTCTATGATTTAGAAATATGTCAACTGCTAGTGGGAACTCATCAGAAAATGTCTCAGATATCACAGAATCCTCTTTGTTTATTATTTAAACCATTTGTCTTCTTTGAAATGCCATACAGCCAAGATGAACGTCCTTTGAAGGACGTAGCCAGTTCTCATGAAGACTCCATTGCACACACAGCCTTTAGGTGTCACGGCTGTGACAGCTTCCTGCTAATGTGTGATGGTCACCGTCTTCACAACCCTGCTTGCAACTCAGTGAATCTCTACCTGAGAAGCCAAAAATTCGTGGGGTATTGGAAGCTCTGTCGTTGCTATTAAAACGGAGTAGAACCAAAATCGATACGCCTTCAGTAGAAATCCAAAGACTAGACAGAAGCACTGCAGAGGATAGGAAAGCTTTGGCAGGATCAACACTCAAGCAAAACACCTGAATCAAATAGAAAGCAAAAATCTACCTCCCACAAAACGATGGCTTCCTTCTCTGACACTTAAATGAGAACACGCTGTTTAGGATGGAAATCCATCGCTCAGAGCTAGGGCATTCCTTATTAATGCATAGATAAAGCACAAGCACGAATCAGTCTCAGAACACTGAATGATTGCTTCAGCGTAGTGAAGACTCAGACTGAGAAGGGCACATTCTTACAGAAGCTCAGTTCCCTTCCCACTCGTCCTTTCACATTCAGATAATGTGTCAACCCTTTGCTCTGTCCATGCCCTTCTCAGTAAGAAATGGTGGTAGTTGTAGGCAGAGGAGAGGAATGACCAGAGCCCAAGTACAGAGCGTAGGGTTGGGTGTGGGAGAGATAGGGTGTGCAGACTGAGCTGGGGAACCTTGGTACGCATGCTCTCCTTAGGATTTGTTATGGGCTGCTCTCTCTGCTTTGTGAAACTCTGTGTTTCCACATTGCTTGTCTTCTTTCTAGCTCTCAGTGAACTTTGAGCAGATACAACAGGCCCTGTCTGTCTGCTGTCGGGACTTTCCTCATTGCTCCCATCTGATCACCTGGGATTGGCCCAGTCAGCCTACTCAGCCTTCAGTTTTGGGAGGGCTGTGTACATACAAATGTACACAATTCTTTTAGACTTTCAAATTTCTAGAGTCTAAATTTCCTTATCATGCCTTGATTTTAAGAGTATGTCTTCAGTACTACTTTCCCATCCCTAATTTTATTGAAGTGTAATCATTTATCGTGTTCCCATTTGTCACTATGTCTAGGGTTGGTCAAGTTTATTTGTATTTCCAAAGAACCAATATCATGTGTGATTAATCCACTAATGTTGCTCTTTAGTTTCTAACCCCATTAAACTCACTGCGGTCATGAACCTGTCTGTAGGTAGAACAAGGTGAGGCTGGATGGATGGGGAAAGTTCTTGATGGTCAAGGACCTAAGTTAAAGCCCCAGAACTAACAAAGTTCGGTTCATGATGGGCATCTCTAACTCCAGAGCTCTGTGGAGAGAGGAGGCAGAGACAGGAGAATCCCCAGAAGCATACTGGCTGCTAACCTGCCATACACAACAGTGAAAAACCAGAGCCTCTGTCTCCAACAAGGCAGAGGTGAAGGCCAATGCTCAAGGTTGTCCTCTGAGAGCCTTGTGCCATGTGTGTAATAGTATCTGCACGTCCTCAGACATGCGTGTGCATGTGTACATGTGTGCATGCATACCACACACGTACAGACACACACACAAATATGCACAGATGTATAGACACATACATACATGCATACTCAGATACACTTATACACACACATATACACAAACATACACACACATGGACACACTTATACACATGCACACACAGCTTATTTATAGAGAGGTAGTCTGTGTTTCTTAAGAACATTATTCAATACAGTGTTGTCTTTAGCTCATGGACATACCTGATGCTCGACAGTCTTTCTATCACATGTGTCTGCTGACGAAGTGGAAAACCGCTCTGCACTGTTTCTCTGTAGCTGATGTTGTGAAAACTCAACACAGCCTTTTCAGTCAGTGTCTCCGGGTCACTGGTGTTTGTTTCGGAAAGGTCACCGTGATGTCTGTCTGTCATTGGTATTACAGTGAGGTCATTACTGGAAGACATCTTGAGAGGTTCTTCCTTCCTGTAGAACGAAAAGCAATAGCAAGCTGAGGGTCCAGACAAACACAGTCATAACACAGGTCCTCACACTCACTGATGGCTTTCAACTGTGCTGCCATAGGTAGACTCCTTCCTCATGAACAGTACATGTCTCTGTGATTACCCAAGGACCCAGACATGACCCGAGAAGCAGACATGACTGAGTACGTAGACTCCCCTTAGACCCCATGTTCCTAAAAAAAAACTAATGGGCATACTGTGCTAAAGATAAAAGTTATCTGTAATTAATTTTTAAAAAAGGAACAGATGAGAGGGCAGATTTTACTTACTTCAAAAGAAAAGAATATTATGACAGATATGCAAAAATGCATGTCCAATGACCGCCATTAGCACTTCTCTCTGCTCTCTGTCTCTCTCCCCCTCCTCCCTTAATACATCATCCCTCCTGTGTGTGCATGTGTCCGTGTGTGTGTGTGTCTGTGTGTGCATGTGTGTGTGTGTGTGTGTGTGTGTGTGAGCGCGTGTGAGTGATATTCACACGTGTTAGCATATGTGTGAACTTGTGGAAGGCATGAACACAGATACACACCCAGATTATTGAGCTATTATATAACAGGGCAGCCAAAATAGACAATTGGTTCATGGCACAGTGTCAGTAAGGTGCAGCCTGCTTCGGAGCACAGAGTTGACACCAGGCCTAAGGGGTCTAAACATAAATGAACTCATGTGGGCCATTTCAAGTGGGGCTGAGCATGGTCAGCAAAAATCCCAAGGATGTACTAAAAGTTCGTTACTCGTGTACGTGGTGATGCACACGTCAGGTGGCCTGGTGGTGGCTCAGTGGGGACCCAAGAGAGGGCATTGCAATGCTCATGGCCCTGGTGTTTTGGACAAGCATACAAGCTTGGTTTCTCTCACAGGGTCTTCAAACATCCATATGTCTTGGTGTCCTGGTTTCAATCTGTCCACAGGTAGGAATCATATGACTGTAAATTATTTGACAATCTGTTTTTCTGTGCTAGGTACTAGTACACATACAGTACAAAGTCATTTTACCTTAACATTTACTTCCAAAACAAAGCAAATCACTGCTTTATAAAATGGAGTCAATAATGTCAAGGTTTACTCTGATAATTACTGTCCTACATAATACAAAGAAACGCAGAGATGGGCACAGCCCAAGTTCTACCCTATTTCTCAGATGGCCAGTATCAGGAGTTCTAAGTTCTGAGTTTGACTGAGGTGGGGAACCAAAATCATCCAGAAGTCATGGTGCCATGAGGGACACCATGAGGGACAGTAGCAGAAGTGGGGTGACTGACAGACACCCTCGTGGCTCAGGCTGTGGAGGAATGAGGACAGGCAGCCCTGCCTCCTACAACCAGGAACAACATGGCTCCTGTGGATGAGTGCTGAGCCTGAGTGGTCTGAGCAGCTGGCAGGCAGATCCTTGGTTTCTGAAACAGCCTCATCGCAGCAGATGGGAGGTGGGGGGGCTGAGAGCACTGACCCCTAGTTGCAAGGATTACTCAATTCCCACAGCTTCCTCCTCACTGCATGGAATTGGCTGCTGGGTAGGATGTGAAAATCTTAGGGACCCAGGACTCCTGCTCCTCATTGCAGAACGCCAAGCTCTGTTTGCCGACTTCACTTCCCCCACAGCTTCTGTGAGACACAGTTTTGCCTAGACAAACCCCACAAACTGAAGTGTCCACATAGACCCTGGCCACAGAGACCTCTGGGCAGAAGGAAAGAGGTACATAAATAAGGGAAGTCAGCAATGTGAACATTACTCTGTTTTTACAGCACCTGAGTACTGTGTACAGCACCTGATTACTGTGTGCAGCAACTGAGTACTGTGTACAGCACCTGAGTACTGTGCACAGCACCAAGCTGTAAGGTAGCAACAAGGAGCACAGAGACACACCAACTATGATCTAATGCCCCCAGACCTGGCAAATTCTATGAGAGCAACAAGAGAAAAGATCTTCTGATTCCCTGACTTTCCAGATATTAAACATGTTATGTGTTATTTCAATGTTACGTTAGTTTTAATGTGTTAAAATGTTTCAATGTTTTAAAAACCCATTGTGTTTACTTCATCTTGCTGTTGTTAACTCTGAAACAGGGTTTACCTGTATGGGTCAGACTTGCCACACATGTGTGATCCTCCTCCCTCAACTTCCAGGTGTCAGGATTACAGGCTTGTGACTCATTTATTTTATTTACACAGTTTAAATTCTCCTGACAGGATTCTTCTTAATCTCCTGCTCTTTTCTCTCCCTCTCCTTTTCCTTTTTCCTGACGTTGCTTTCTGTGTGTGCTTTATTCAATTATTTAATAACTTGTTTTTTAACCTTTATCAGTTTCTAACTTAATGTTTTATTCCAATTTAGTTTTGCCCATTACTTTCATCATGCCCATTATGAATATTGTTTATTATTATTATTATTATTATTATTATTATTATTATTATTATTATTATTATTATTATGCTCTGGTGTTGTTACTGTGGTTTATTTCCCCCACTTTGACCAATGTTAGGAATTAAGTGCTCAATAGGAGGATGCTTGCTTTACAATTCCTTATATCACTGTGTAAAACTTGCTCACTCCCACACGTGCAAAAAAAAGAAACACATAAACAGATGGAAACAAGGTAACACAACTTCCCCAGAAGTTCATAATGTATGAGCAGCTGATATAAATGTATTCAGTTCCGTAAAATGTTAAACAAATCATTGAGGAGGTTAACTGAAAGGGGATAGCAACTTCAGAAAGATAGAAACTATAGGAAAACTCGAAACAGTGTAGGATATGAGCAACAGATAGTTTTCTAAAAATGGAAATTTCGGAACTTTGCTGATAAAGGTTTTAAAATTCAGGAGAAAGTATCCCCAGAAGGCTAAATAAGCTGAAATATAGACATCCAGAGCTTCAAAGACAAGGTGATGACTTATTGCTTTCAGAGAGGAAAAAAAGAAAAAAAGTTATGCCCAGAGACCTGGGTATTGAGAGACTCCCAGGACTCAATAGGTGTGGCCTGAGGCAAAATGCCCATCACTGGGAAAATGGAGCCCGAAGAGACCACCTCCGGTATAGCCAGGGCCCCAAGTGGAGGGACGGAACTCCCAACCCACCTTCAAAATCTCTGAGCCAGCATGGTTGCTCTCTAAAACAACTGCAGGGATAAAAATGGAACAAAGACTGAAGAAAAGACAGTCCAGTGACTGGCCTAACTTGGGATCTATCCCATGGGCAGGTATCAAACCCTGACTATTACTGATACTATGTTGTGCTTGCAAGTCAGGAGACACAGACTTTTTATGTATTTCAAGATTCTTCTCTAATACAAATGTTCCTATTTAGTCTCTCAGCCACATCCTGTAGGTCATGCAAGATGAGGTCATCATAATCTTTTAATTATTTTGTTCATTTATGTCCCAAATGTTGCCCCTTCTTGGTCCCCCTCCCAGAGTTCTTCACCCCATGTGTCCACCCCTTCACATGGCTGTCTCCTGAGAGGCTCTACCAGCAGCCGACTGAGATCTAACCTACCATCAAAGAGCATAGACATATGCTGCAGAAGCCTGCTTACTCTGACCTCAGTGGGAGAGGATGTGCCTCATCCTGCAGACACTTGATGGCCCAGGCAAAGGGGAGGCCTGGGAAGAGGGGTCATGTGCTGTCTCAGAGGGCTGGCCTCCTGCACTCTCCATGCAGTTGGCATGTTTGTTCACTGCGTTTCCGCTTAGGCGGATGAGACTTCATGGGTGTGGATTCTAATGTTACTGGAGATGCGCTCACAGCAAACTCCCTCACCCTCTGACTCTTACAGTCTCTCTGCTCCCTCTGCCACAGTGATCCCTGAACCATAGGCATGAGAGTGCTTTCTACATGCCTTCACTGGAACTGGGCTCCAAAATCACATTTTACTTGGTTGTGGGTTTCTGTCGTGATCTCTCTGTTACCTTCAGGAGGGTTGAAGACTATGCTTATCTATGAGTATACAGAGTAGGTGAAGGATTATGCTTGTTTAGGAAGCCAGTTGTTATAGATTCTCCCCCAGTAGTCAGCACAGGTTAGTTATCAGGCCAGCACCAGGCTTTATGATAGACCTGTGCTGAGCAGGATTTAAGCCCAAAGAGACTTGTTGGTCACTGCCAAGGTCTGTGTGCCACTACAACACCCACGGGGCTACTGCACAGTCATTATCACTGATGTGCTTCATGAGTGTCCTATCTTGGTAGGACTGTTGGCTGCCTTCCTCCTTTGGAAACGTGCATCATAAAAGCTAGTCCTCAGGGAGAGGGTGTTCAAAGTCAATCCCATCCCAGGGGCCTCTGGAAATGCACAATATTTCAGCAATGGTGCCTGGAAGATGATGGCCATCTAGTGTTCAGGATGGCAGAAACACAGGAGAGACTGCCTGCACCTGGACAAGTTAGGAGGAAAGTACTGGCTTTGTAAGTTTTCCTATGGTCTCCCTCCACACAGTGTTCTCCCATGCCCAGCCCTTCCCCTCCCCACACACTGAAAAGAGCAAGAGACACTGCAGAGAAGCATTCCCAGGCTAAATAAACAGCATAAGTGCTGGAAACATGCTTGCCCACCTCTGAATGTACCCGGAGCCACAGACTGTGCACTGTAAGTTGGTGAGGTATCTAATCTTGATTCTGGAATAACAAAGCCAGTTCTGAAGCCACAGTCATCTTGACTATCAATTTTTGGTTCACATTCTGAAACGATGTGGGTAAAAATAAAAAATTTCTTGGAGAAGAAATTTAACTTCCTATGTGTCATTGTAGTTCGTGTGCGTGTGCAGGTGTGTTTGTGTGTGTGCATGTATGTGTATATGTGTCTGTGTGTGTGTATTTCTGTGTGTGTATATGTGTATATGTTTGTATAGTGTGTGTATGTGATATATGTTTTGTATTTGTGTATATGTGTGAGTATGTATGCATATATGTATATGTGTATGCATGTGTAGGTGTATATATGTGTATATTTGTATGTGTGTATGTATGTGTGTCTATATGTTTTTGTGTATATGTGTGAGTATGTATGTGTGTATGTGTGTATAAGTGTGTGTGTGGGACCATGAAAGGCAGCCTGGTTCCTTGGTGATCTAAGGCTAGAAACCCCAGAGACCCCCTGAAGGGACGGGTAGGTGGTAGACATTTCACCTGACTCTCAGGCACCAGGTCCATGTCACTAGCCCTGGCCCTCCTAGATTTGTGACCATCAGTCACATAAGAGCAATGCCCCCACGTCCTCCACAGGTAGAGGATATGACCTTTGGTCCTGTAGGCTCAAGACAGAGCTCCATTATAATGAGGATTCTAAAGCCCTGGAGGCTTAAACAATAGCCTTTCCTTCCCAGACACGCCTCCCGGCAAAAGGTATTTAATCTGAGGCCCACTCTGAGAAGTGGGGTACGGTTTTACACATCCACTTCCCGCCATGACAATAAATGCCTTAAAACCATGGACTGCCGCTTTTCACCAGGATCCTCCCTGGGGAGCCATGGAGAAGGCTTTTGCCTATAGAGCCGCCATCTAATCTCCTGTAGAAGGCCTCTCTGTGCTCCCAGCCATGACTGTCACGAAGCCAAGTCCAAGGCTCGAGCCCTCAAGCTAAGGACGATCCCCACAGGATCAGACAGAACCCTCCCTTCTCACCTCCCCCTCCTCCCTGTTGGGGGACAGATCCTGCCCTTGGGCCCCCACTCTGTTCTCAGCTCTTCCGTGGCTCCGAGTGGTGCCTGGGTGTCCGAGAGCCTGAGAACCAGATGGTCCTGGCCTCGCCACAGGCCCGGGGACCCCCGAACCAGCTCCATCTGCCTTGGGCCTCAGACTGTGCTTCTCCACCCCTGGAGGGATGTCTTGAGACTTCCCTATGGCCCAACACTGGCCCAGTGACAGCATAGAATAAATGCAGTCACTACATCCTGGGTTCCTGCATCTTGCCTCCCAGAGGGGCTGTGCCTGACGAAACAGATTCAGACACCATAACCCTACATGTGTGTGTTTGTGTGTGTATGTTTGTATGAGTATATCTGTATGTGTGCATGTGTGTGTATGTATGTGTGTGCATGTGTATATGTGTGTATGTGTGTGTATATGTGTATGTATATATGTGTGTATTGTGTGCTTGTGTGAGTGTATATATGTGTGACACACTCAAAGTATGCTTTTCAAGCTCTTTAATTTCCATAATCCACCTTAATTCTAATTAATTTCCTCAACAGCCAAGTCTAAGACTTCCTGCTTCAAACAGTTTTCAACTACAACCAAACTAAAATCAAAAACAGTCAACAAAATGTCTGTGGTGGTAGGAAAATTGTATGGAACTGGTCATAGTTCTAATATACTGAATGTCACATGGTGTCGCCAAATATTCAAAAAGTCACATAAAATTTGAAATTTCAGCATATCTTTAAGTAAGACCTGCTCATCAAGGGTGTCTGTACCACACAAGATAAGGAAAGTGGCAGCCAGTTTACCCTGGCATGGGCACTGCTGCTGGCATTATGGGTTTGAAGCAGGTCTTCCTTTGAGTCTCCACTACATCCCAAATTAACACACGTGAGAAATGTTCCCTCAAAAGCACTCTGGCAAGAGCCTCTCAGAACAGCATTGAGCTTTCCTTACTGTTCCTGAGCGACACCTTCGTGTTATGGTCACAATGCACCTCATGGGGCTGGAGGTATGTACGGTGCAGCGATTAAAAGCACATACTGTTCTTATCCCCAGCACCTGCATGGGGACTTAGAACATCTACAACTCCAGTCCAGAGGATCCAGGCCCTCTCCGGCCTCTATGGGCTCTAGACATGCGAGCAGTGCACCTACATACATGTAAGCAAAACACTCAGACACATAAAGCAAAAATGAAAAATACACCTTTTCTCTCCGAGGGTCCCTCAGTGCACCTGTGTCCCCTCTGTTTTCTCCACGCTCATGGCTTATGCACAGCTCACCATTCTAGCTTGCATTGTATTTTCTGTTCATGACATTTCTCCTCTTTTCAAATGCTTCACGGATGCTCAGCCACAGTATGTGCTGAAGTAGACTCTGCAATGTGTTTGCGTCTTAACGCACATTGATGCAAGAGAGCACACTAAGTTGGGGAGGTGTGTGTTAACACCTTAAGGAGATCTCACATGTAAATGCACAGGCTGGACATGCCGGTGCTCAGGGAAAAAAAAGATGTCCTACGAATCTTTCTGTGTTTCTAGAACTAAAACGAGTGACTACATTTCTTAGTGCGTTATAGATGAATGCTCCACTAAAAGGTTTGCAATCTAATGATTTTGGTCTTTAATTTTTCTGTCTGTTGTAACCTTTTCGGCACTATCTGAGGAAGAGTTGTAAGAAGTTGATGAATTATCTGTATATCGAACTAGAGATGACCAGACTAATTTTATATCATGGGATAAAGAAAAGTAATAAACTACCCAGCTCCCTTAAAATAACAGTGTTAACAGATTTCTTATGCTCTTCTGGTACCTCCGCTATTCAGTGAAACTTTTACCTGCCAAACACCAACTATGTTTCCCTCATACTTTTGGAAATCAAAAGTTGTACTTTGCCAACCTGCCCCAAACAGGGACCCTCTACAAACTGCCTGATGTGGCCTACTTTGCATTTCACACTTTCAAATGAAGCTGCAGTGCGTTTCCCCGCCCTCTGCTGCACTCTTCGGCATCCTGCTCACCCACACTCACCACTGTCAGATCATGCAGGGGCCCAGGCAGCTGCTTGCACAGGACAAGTTGCAGCTCTGGCCTTAGGAAAGCTCTGGCTTCTGCTCTGCAGAGTGCTGGAGCCCCTGTGGTCAGGGGCTGCGACCTGGGAATGCCAAAGAGGGGAGAGGAAGTAGCAGGCAGTAGGGTGGAACTGGACTGTTAAGTCAGGCCTTATCGAGACCAGATGGCTTACATCGAGTCAGGCCTTATCAAGGCCGGTAGGTTTATGTTGAGCCAGGCCTTATCGAGACCAGGTGGTTCATGACTGGACTACTTCCCCATAACATGTAATGTTATTCTTTTCCGAGGTACATTGGACCTTACAGCAGGGTTAGCAGGGGATAGTTTTAAAAATCTTTATTCATTCATTCCCCACTTCTGCTTGTGGCTAGTTCTAATCTTAGAACTCGGAGCCGCCTTCTTTAATTTTTTTCCCTAAGGCCTTCTGAGGCATGATATTGCTGGCGAAGCATTAAAATTTGCACTGCACTAACTCTTTCTCTAATAAAAGCTACTAACCTATTTAAAAAATGTACAGGGTCCAACTGTCAAAAGTAACAGGAGAATAATTAAGGGCCCTAAGAGCGTGGAAATTAAGGTGGTGAGCCAAGGAGACTGAGAAAACCAACTTTTAAACCATCCTTGATTAGCCTCTCTCTCTTTCTGTCTGGTGGCCAATCTTTTTTGTAGTTTGGACATGGAGTCCCTAATGACACCAGAGCGATCAACATAGAAGCGACACTCTTCTCTTAGGGTGGCACATAAGCCACTCTCTTTAAGAAACAGTAAATCTAGTCCTCTCCTGTTTTGTAAGACCACCTCTGAGAGGGAGGTCACTGATTCATCAAGCTTAGATATGGATTGTTCTATGGCTTGTAAATCTTCATCTGTTGTAGATCTCAATTCATGGAAATATTGAGGGGTCTGTATTAATGCTGCTGTTCTGTTCCTACACCTGCAGCTACCCTGAGTCCCAATATGACTGCTAGGGTCAAGGAAATGGGTTCCCTGCAGAAGCGCCTCGGATGTTTGTCAAACTCATCTTCAAGAGTGCCTGCAGGGTGATAATAAACTCGAGGGACCAGTCGTACGAGTATACAATAGTCTTTGGTATCCTCAAAGACAGAAGTAGGAATACAAGGGGTTAGTCCTGACCCACAATCCTACCATTTATCAAGTGTGGGCACTAAGAATCTGTTAGTAGAGGTTTGAGGGCTCTTGAGGATCTCATTACAGGGATGCCTGTATGCAGCTGGTGGGCTTCCTAGGCAGGTTCCTTTTCCGGAGACCTCTGTAAGGGTTAATCTGTTCTTACTGTTCCAGGCACAGACATCATAGCTTGTGGTGTTATTAAAGGTCCCAGATACTGCAACACCTTCAAAATATGGGGTCCCGAGGAGAGGCAAAACCAGCAGAATTCTGTCATATTAGGGTTGGAACCATTTAACACGGTGAATGGCCCTTGTATCAAATTCAGTAATCTCTGTTCAGTGCTCCGGAAGCGTGGAGGGGAGATTAGAGAGGACCTCGAGGGTGTGGCTCTGGGGAATCTGGGGGAGGGAGCCTTTGTTCAGGTAACACTTGGTTGGAGCCTAAGGATTGAGCAGGAAGGCTCTCTATTTTTAGTTGTATTGTAAAAGTGGCACCTAAATCTTGTTTCAACAGCATATCTGGAAAAATCCATCAGAGGCCCCATGCCCTTCCCCTCAACCATTTTGAAATATCTTCAGTCTGTCCTTGGGTGGTAAAAGTAATGTTTAGAGGCAAGCATGTGGGGCTGGAGTCACAGGCCCCTGCACTGTTCTGGCTACACTTCGTTGGGGAAGTATAAGTTTTATGTACCACAATCCAATCCTGAGAAGAACTGGGTTTCCAGTAGGCTTCTCCAGTAGTCTCACATCCCCACACAGAACATTATAAACTTTCTAAGCCCCCACAACACTGAATGGTAGCCCAGTCTCCACCATCTCGGGGGCAAACGTAATACCCCAGTCTCCCCAAGTGGCAACTTACTTCTGAACTTCCGAATTCAAACTTGCCCCCAGGTGAAAAGCTCTTTGGGACTTCTAGGGGCATACTCTGAGGATCTGTGTCAGGAATGTCCCAGGTGTCCAGCCCAGCTACCAACTTAGAAAAATCAGGGGTGAAAGCAGGCCACCATGTATATGGTGGGGCCACCTTGGAGATGGACCATATTACCTCCCCAACCTGGGAGGAGTCTTGCCAAATCAGTTTCTGGGGGATATGGGGATTATAAGCGCTTAGGACAGAGACAGAGCTCAAGAGGATTAGCAGTCTTTTTTAGCTTCCATTCATTCCTGAGAACATCTGATGCTTTCTTTTTCAAACGGGAGACGTGGACCTATGCAGCATTCCCTTCTACCTTAACAGCAGTGGGAGTGGTTAACAGTACTAGGTAGGGTTCTTTCCAGTGAGGTTCTAGATTTCCAGCCTGGTGTCCCTGGATCAGGACTTCGTCTCCCGCTGGGAACTGGACCTCCCGTCTTGTTGGCATCCTTCACTTGGCTCCAAATTCCACATTGGACTGTTTCTAAAGCCTTTAAATGAGCAAACAGGGTTTTAGGAAGAGCCTCAGGGCAGGGGGCCCAGCCCAATTCAATAAGGGGTGGGGGACTCCCATACATAATCTCATGCTCTACCCACTGAGATAGCCTGGTAAGGCTGAATCTGGAAAGGGCATTTCTTGCTCTGAAGAGAGCAAGAGGGAAAGAGTGCCACCCCGCCTGCCCCAGTCTCCATGGTCAATTTGGTCAAAGTCTCTTCTAGAATTTTATTTATTCTCTCTACCTGTCCTGAACTTTGAGGTCTGTAGATATAATTTAATTTCTAATTGACCTCTAAATACCTGGCCACACCCTGGCTTACCTTGATTTCGACGAAAGCAGGGACGTTTTCTGACCTGATTATCTTGGGCACTCCAGACCGGGGAAAGATGTCTTCTAGTATCTTCTTGATGACTACCAAGGCTGTCTCTTGCTTGGTGAGGAAAGCTTCTATCTATTCCTGAAAAGGTATCTACAAACAGTAGGAGATACTTGTGATCATATTTTCTTGGTTTTATCTCAGTGAAGTTCACTTCGACTTTTTACTAAACTCTCTAGGTCTCTTTGCCCTGTTTGCTTGTTAAGCATTCACTTACTGACATACCTTATACTTTTTAACTGCCTCCCTGGCTAAAATCGTAAAGTCTATTACATATATCTGAACTACTTGGACAAGCTTCTTATCTGTTAAATGAGTCCATTTGTGTATTTGGGAAAGTGAGTCTTTTGTTTGTTCTCTGGGGAATATAGTTTTCCCTCAAGTGTGCCATTGCCCCTCCCCTTTTTTTTTAAAAGCAATTCGGGCCTTTTCTTCTGTTGTACATTCTAAGTGAGGCCATCCTTTAGTCCGATCCCAGTTCCCAGTGGTTGTCTCTTGCAGGCCTGTAACCAGGATAGGCTCCTGCATAGCCATTTTTTAGCCACTTTATCTACTTTGTTATTGCCCTATATCACTGAATCTCTTCCCTCCTGATGTCCTGGGCAATGAATAATACTCACAGTTGTTGACTTCATCAGGGCATCCAAGAGATGGCAAAGGCATCTGCAGCGTTGATGTGCTGGGGGGCAGAGGTTCAGCCATCCCTGATGACATTTGTGTTGTCCACCATGGCAGCTTCTATCTATTCCTGAAAAGGTATCTATAAACACTAGGAGACATTTGTAACCATATTTTCCTGGTTTTATCTCTGTGAAGTAAACTTCCCAGTAGGATCCAGGCCGTTCCCCACGGAGCCTCCTGCCAGAGTCAACTTTTCTGAAAACAGTTACCTTTTGACATGGTATACATCAGTGCACTATCTGTTCCACGAGATACTTGAGACCTGTGACATAATATTTAGTTTTTGAAAACGTCTGGATGAGTTTCTTTACCCTTAGGTGAGTCTTTTGACACATTTGTTTTATCATGGCCTCTGCCTGGTTTTGTAGCAGGACATTCTTTCCCATTGAGGTGTACCAGAGTCTGTTCCTCGGCCTGGCTGGGTCATGAAGGGTCCTTAATAGAGCCAGAATCTCTTTTATTTTGCCCTCAGATGTCAGCAGGACCCTCTGCTGATGGACTGTAGCAAAGGCATACCTGCTGTCCACATAGATGTTAAGTCTCTCTCTCAGCTCAAGGGCTTCGGTGAGGGGAGTGAGCTCTACCCTCTGAGTAGAGGTGCCTTCTGGTAGGGCCTGAGCCCATATGACTCTGTTTCCACCCATCTTTTTTCTTCTCTAAGAAGCTCCTCCCATCTATGAACTAGATGGCTTCTACCCCTTCTGGTGGCTGGTTGGTCAGATCTTTATGCCACCGCTGTGCTTTAGTGAGCACCTGCTGACAGTCATGAAGGGAGGTCTAGGTCAGGGTCCAGAAGCAGGGTTGTAGGGTTCAGACTCATAGGGGCAGTCTGGGATCACAAGGAACAAGTGGGATACCCGGCCCACGCCAAGGTCCACCGTTCTTCGGGTAGTCCATGAGTATCGTTTGTTGCCAGTAGTCCCCTGTACTCTAACTACTGTGGCCAGTATATGTTCCTCTCTTGTCTTTTATTGCTCTTTAACTCTCTAGCTTCTTCTACTTTTTGTCTCTTTTCTTCTCTAGCTTCCTGTTGTTTTTACCTTCTTTCCTCTTTCTCTTTCTCAGTCTCTCTGTTATGCTATCTTTTTCATCTTCCTTTACAGCTACTAGAAACTGCCCACTTATGTGCAAAGACCCTGAACCACACTTCAACCTTACTTTCTCTGCAACTTACACTAACTCTGAGTAACTGAGTTAAACTCTTTAAATTTCTGTAACTTTCTCTTTATAGCTTTTTCTTACCTTAGCCAGATTGGTGGGGCATTTTTCAGCCCCTCGGAGACCCACCCTTGGAGCCTGGAGGTAGACCTGGAGCACTCCCTACCTTCAGGGGTATTGAAGTCAACAGGCAGGAGTGAGGGTCTTCCATCTATGTCTGGAACATTTTTCTGGCCTCTAGTAGAATTCTGTCTTTCCTCGGTGGTAAAGAAGACCTGTAACAGTTACTAACAAGCATCTCAAGTGGGATGGTGAGAAAACAAGAAGACAATCTAGAGAATAGAGGTCCACTGAAGAGGACAAATAGCATTTAGCCACACAGCTAAACCAGGAAGCCTTTTTGGGACAAAAAGGACGTTGTAAAAATAAGCACAAGCTTTGTGCCTGTGAAACAGAAAAGCGAGCAGAGAGGCAGCTGATCTGTTACAGACTATCTCTCTGGAGTATCCCTCAAGGAGTATCTCCCTTTAGTGTCAGCTTGGTGGCTTTGCCTTCCATGAAAACCAGCATCTAACGGACACTAGGCTTCTAGTAAGAACTGATAACAAAAGGATGGAGAGATGGTTAGGCCCTGGGTGTTAGATGCCAAGTGGCTGAAAAAAGAGTTGTATGGCTCGTCCACTTTAGGGGGGAATTTCTTCCAGGCTGTCAGACATGCCTGGTGACTTGAGCCTAGAGACCAAGAGAAAATAGCATTTGAGAATTGAAGGGGGGGCTTGCCCACGGGGGTGTTATCTGATTGAAGCCTTGGGTATCAGAGAGTAAGCTATAGTTACAGATAACTGGTTATAAAGACTCTTTCTGCTGCCATTCCTGAGGCAGGGGTCACAATGGAGTTGGGCTTCTTGCCTCTTACATTCAATAGAGAGATTGCTAACACTGGAGTACTGACCTTTAATAGAACTACAGCCGTCCCAGGACTGCAGTATTAGCCCTACCAAACTGTCTCACTGGGTCCCCTAAACTGTCTCAGGGACTTGGTTAAAGGCCTATGGAAAACTCTGACCTCATAGGTAACAATGAATATCCTGAAGAGCTGGCCCAGCCAAAGAACCCCAGTGAACTAAATTTTGACTGGGGAGGTCGGGAAAACCCAAAGGAAGTTGTTCAAATAAAGGTTAATAGAAATTTTTATAAGAAATATTCAAGTTAATAAAAAAAAAAAACTTAAAAAAAAAAAAAAAAGGATTTGTAAAACTATTGCAAAAAAAAAAAAAGAAAAGAAAAGAAAACATTAATCCTGACCTTGGCCCCAAAGCCTGAATTCCTGGGTTGTATTTTTTTTAATGTATTTTGGGGTTTACCAACCTGGGGCATTTTGACCACAGGGACAGGAACTGGTTGTTGAGGGGATAGAATCAAAGGCACTCTCCATGTCAATGATGACTTAACAGGGAAGATGACTTAATGTTAGAGACAGACTCTTCTCTTGGAATAGGGCCAATAGGGCCAGCAGATAAGGGGAGGGAGGCAGGCTCTCTCAAAGAAAGTTCTCTTAATGCACTCTCTTTTCATTGTCAAAGCCTCAGCCCTGGCTGGTGGCCCCTTCACCTTGAAACTCTTTTCCCGCTGGCTCAGGCCTCTGCCCACTCACAGCCTGCAGCTTGCTTGCCCGTGCACCTTCTACCCTCAGCCCCATACTTTCCTACTCTGTGTTGTCCCTTCCTTAGAAGCTGTGAATTTTAAGCAACCGGGAGAATTTTTCTTCAGGATCTAAGATAAAGCTTTCAGGTTCTGATAATGCCTGCTTCAGACAGGGTCACTCGCTAACCTGGAGTCCTTCATACACAACTGTTAACAGCAGCTAGACTGGACAAGGGGAGCAAAGGGAGGGGCATCTCTCCTTGGGGAGGAGGCTCAAGAGAGAAAGATAAAACTCCCTGGCAGAAAGCAATTTCTCTCAAGCAAATTATTTTTAATTTCTAAGTTAAGCACCAAGACGACCAAGTAAAACTCTTTGACGAACAAAACAGATAGTTCCGTAATTAAGTTTCCAGTTATAAAGATCAGAGGAGGAGAAAGGCCAATATTGAAGGGGCTGCAACCCCTTGCCTGGACCCTGGGGAGGTCTATAAGCCCGCAAGGGAAAAACAAGAATGGGGCCAGTAGAGGAGTCAGGGGTGAGTGCTCGCCGACTTAGCGTCCCCTGGGCCAGACCAGAAGCATCTGCCTCCAGAGGGGCAGAGGATTCAGGAGGTTGGGTACACCATAAGTGTGCAAAGGCATGGCTACTGTGGAGTCAGGCTCTGTGGGGCTCCGAGCCGTGTGGCTTTGGGTACCTGTAGCCGGACCCCCATTTCTTGCTTCTTCTTCCTGTGGTGCAGAGATTAGAGGCTGCTGGGGAGGAAATGGGGGATACTAGGGAGGAGCTGGCCATTCAGAATGCTCCTCAATCTCAGGATAGATCTTAGGAGGAGCAGAGGGTACTGAGGATTTTGAACCAGGTCTTGCCAGACCAAGATGTAAGGTTGCTTGTCAGGACTCCCGGTTTTTCCTGAAAAAACAACAGCTTTAATATCAAGAATCACAGTCAGGTTGAAGGAGCCCTCGAGGACCAGCCGAAACCAAAAATCAGCCACTCAGAGGTGCAGAAAGTCTGCCACTTTCCCTTCTTACCTTCAACTGACATATTATGTGCTCTGTCCCTAACTTCGGTCCACTGATCTAACATCAGGCTTAAGGGGGTCGTTACCATCTGTCCTATCATCACAAAAAACACTAAACAGACAAACAACAGACAACACAAAGAGACCACAATATCCAGACAACAACTGCTGTGCCTAGTCCACAGGCACCAGCCAAAGGCAGTTTCAGACAGAAGAGGTCTTTGAAGTTTCTCTTCCAAGAGGAACACACTATCCTCTTCTACCTGATAGGAGACCACCAGGCGACCCTGGCTCTCCTGTTGCCCTGAAGTATCCCCCAGGGCTGCAGCTTGTGGTCCTCCAGACACTTCCATCGACCACAGCTTCTGAGCTTTACAGCTCCAGAAAGCGGCTGCGAAGCCGAAAGTGCTTTTCATATACTAATCCAGAACCAGAACCAGAACTGAGACAGACACAGACAGTGGCCACACGCTCAGACACACTTGGGTACCCCCCTTATCTCCAAGAAGGTCTTTGGAGTTGTGGGTGATCCCTATATCCTGGAGGAGCCCCCAAATCCAAGACCACCAGGGTGCGGAAGACTCCCACTCAAATCTTGAGACCATGCAACCCCCAAGAACTCACGAGAAACCGGTCTTGATGTAATGAACAAGAGGTGTATTTGAGGAACCAGAGCTCTGGGTGTGGAAAGCCGCAATAACATTCGCCACCACAAGATGGGGCTGGCTTCCACTGTGCCCCATGTGGAAAGCCAGTATAGCATTCGCCATTACAAGATGGCTCTGGTTTCCGCCGCGCCAGCCCAACTCCTTTCAGGAAGCTAGCTGTGTGCACATGTGCAAGAGTGTGTTCGTGCCAGGTCTTTGCCCACTCCGGGGCGTGCCTATGAGATCATGGGTAAGCGACCAATCAGGTGTGGATGCTCCGCGCTAGGGTTTCATAAGCAGCGCCTTTCTGGGCCCCAGCACTCTCCTATTCAAGATGTAATAAACGCTTTGCTGCAGAAGGATCCTGGTGTCTGCGCATGCGTTCCTGCAGGCGAGATGATAGCGCAGGACATATGGTGCCAAAACCCGGCAAAAACGCCTCACCATTGCCGGCGCCGAGGAGAGCCTCCGCTCGCAGAGAGGATCCAGAACTGCAGTGTCTAGGGTAAGCTCTGAGAGGCATGCTTGGTCTTGTTCTCTCTCATTTCTCTCTCCCACTGTCCTTGTGCACCAAGCTGTCCATGTATGTCAGTTTATGTCTGTGGTTTTTGTTTCTCTTGCTTAAATGTTTTATGTTTCATGTTCAAAAGAGAAAATGGTAAAAAGTTTACCTGCTGGTCGTTCACACCTTAATTTCGTTTTAACTCATTTCAAAAAAGGAACAAATGAATAAAAAGCAGTTTCAATCAGTCCTTGGAGCCCTGTACCTGTAGCCAGGTGTCTAGGTGAGCTGGAGAAGCTGCCCAGGGGTGAGCGTCTGCATAAGCTGATTATTAGACTCAACAGGTGACAAGGTGCTTCTCTTAAAATCACAGCTAGAAAAGTCATAATGGTGCTTGGTCTAAATATTAAAGATATGTGTAGCCACTTCAATTTTGTTTCTCATTGGTTCTAAATGTATAAATATGCTCTACACGCCTTGGTTATGTACTATTGGCTTTTAAGTTATTAGATATGGTTAAAAAGGTATAATATTGGTAACAGAAAGTTGACATAAAACTGGTAATTTGGATGAAGTCATTCTAGATAACATGTGACATGGGCCAACCTAGGGAAACAGGTCTAAATTGAGATAATATTTTTATGGAATTCTTACTCTAGAAACCAGGCTTCTAAAAGAATTTAGGACAATTTCTCTTTGTTGAGGTACTGGAGACTACACCATCGTGCGTTCATATGTAGGAATTAACAGTCAAACTTTGTAACATGAAGGATAGACTTGGTGTTTTGGAGACTGGATTTTAGAGACTAGGTTGTTAGAGGTTGAGTTTTGCTTTCCAAAGTTGTGGTTTGCCCTGAAGTTACTGTATTTTGATACTAATTCTACTGCCCCAAGGACAGCTGCCTAGTCACATACTCAGAACTCAGGTGACTTCCCAAAGTTGTGGCTGTGCTCTGGTGTTACAAGGAGAACTTAAGGATTGTGATTAAGGATTGCCAGTGTTACATTGACTAACTCAAACTTATTTATAATTGAGAAAGAATCAAACAGATAGAGATTGTTACAGGATTTACAAAGGATTGATGAGGTTTTAGAACTTGTGAGAGCACTACAGCCAGTTTGTTTACTCCAACTGTCATTTCAAGATAGATTTAGAAGATTGTTTTTATACAATTTATTTACATCCTGGCGATTGTGAGTTTTCATTTCGTGAGCTTGCTTATAATTTTAGAGAGCCCATAAAGTGATATCATTAAAAATTTTACAAAAGAATGGCTAATAGCCTTATATTATGTAATTTTGTCTCTTCTTCAATGTAAGAAGTTAGAACTTTGAATCTTTCAGTGTATATGGAAATTTTTACTACAAATCTTTGCTCTCAAAATGAGCTTTAATATTTGGGGAGTAGCTGTTACACTACTCCAAAAAACAATATTTAAAACTAATTTTAAGCTTCTAAGGATATGTTAATTGCCAAAGTACCTCACCTAACCGGAGGACTTAACTTTGTTATCCTCATTAGAGATAAAGCTTCAGTTGTGTTAATACAGAATTGTAGGCTAGAGTCATGGAAGTATTTTAAAAAGAAACCTGATAAAACATACCTTATTCCGAACAACAATCAAATTGGTTATTACAAAATACTGATATTTGGCCTATTAAATATACAAATTTTTCAGACAAAGTTGATAATTTTACTCTTTACATGCTTTTGTACTTCCTGTATATTTGTGCTTACAACCCATAGGAAATGAGCTTACTATATTTAAAATGTTAAAAATCAAGCTTTCAATTCATATACTGATAGCCAATGTGTGGCTTGTGGTTTACAATTGATTAAATAGTTTTCTTTTTTTTTAGATACTACTATCCCTCAAATTTTGCAATTACTTAATGCTTTATTAGAGGCAGGTTTACTACTTGAAATCAGTGAGTGATGATTTCAGTGTAAATTGTCTGACAACTCACTGTCCTTTCAGTGCTCTGGCTCAGACAACTAAATTAAACCTTAGACTCATACCTAGCTTTAAAAATGGTAATAGAGTTGATATGAAAAGAGGAAGACTCCATTTGCTTAATTTCAATTCCCAGCCTCAGCCTGCCAGCTCAGGGATTTCTAGTACGACTGAATCTGGACAATATTTACAGGATTTGACATTTCTAATTAATGCTTATGTTTAGGTAAATAAAGTTTGTGAAGTGCTAGAGAGATGGCTTCGTGGTTAAGAACACTAAGTACTGTTCCTTTATAGGCCATTTAAGAATTTAAACTGGATTGCCTGGACCCCTTAACAAGGGAGGACAATGATACTAGACAGTTTATATCTTAATAAATAAAAAGGGGGAGTTATCCCTGTATGCTATACAATTATTAAATAATACTCTTTTATTTCAATTTTAAAATTTGGGTACCAAGGAACACTCTGAGTGTTTATGGCACCCTACAACTAGGCATACTTCTGCCCAGGTGAAATAGAAAGATTCACATATTGGCATGATCCTGTTCAGATATTTTATATGGGGAAGAGGGAATGTTTGTGTTTTTTCTACAGGATGTTACAAGAGTATGCCAGCTGCCAGAGGTGGTTGCTGAGACTTGCTGATCCTGGTTACATGAAGATTCAGCTCTCATGGTTCAGGTCCCTGGAGTCACTCCTCTGCCCTGAGAGGAAGGTGGAAGATTCCCCCTCATCTTTTGTCATCACACAGATTTTGGCGTTGCTCCAGTCAGCATTAACACTGCCTGTTCCCGTCCCACTGTGGCCTACGCTCAGACCCTCTGTACACTGATGCTTGCTGGAGAAGACTGGACTCCAGCTGTTACCCCTGCCCCCCTCATTCCCCTGGCGACTCTTGCTGCCTTAACTGGTGTTGTCATTTTGCAATCTGTAGCTTCACAAGAATGCCACCTGCATAAAGCTGCTGTGGACTGGGGAACTCTGCCCTGGTTGTACAGATCTCAGACATGGTTCCATTGCCTGCTGGTTGTTCCAGAGAAGAATGGCCGATCCTAAACTGTCCTGGGAAAGACCTTGTTACTTTCGCTGCTATTGTAGCAGCCATTACTGCTGCAGCCATTGTGTCTGCAGTGTCTAGAGTTACCCTCCCCCAACCTATTGTTAGGCAAGCACAGTGGGTGAACTTTCTGGAGTAGCTAACAATCGGGAATTCTAAATTTTATTATAGGAGCGGCTTGACTACGGCCCTTGGTGGTAACAGCTGAGGAGAACCAGATGAGGTACCCACTACTTATCGGGGGTGGCTCTGTTTGGTGCAGCCCTATGCTGTGGATTAGTGTTCATGCTATGGTTGGTTTGCAAACTCAGATCTCAACAGAAACGAACAAGATCGTTATCACTCAAGCACTTGTGGCCATTGAACAAGGGGCTTCCCCTAGAATTTGGTTATCTATGCTCAGGAATTAGTCGGCGTCTGAGGTCACTGCTCTTGCACCCCATGGATTTGTGGATCCATTGCACTGGGATGAGAGAAACTCAATGATTCTTTGATCAGCCTTTCTACATCTCTGAGGTTTCCTCATTGCACGCGATAGGGTGATCATGATTTCCCCACTAACTCATTTTCTGGCTGGCCTCTTTTGTAGAGTTCGCCCTAGGTCGTTTAGCAGTTACTGTCACACAGCACTGTGGTATCCAGAGACGGGCAACTTTCCTCATGCACAGACCAATCTAAGACATGGGGCCCGGTGGCGATAGGGTTACCCTACAACAGATAAGGCTGTGACATAGAGGAACGACCTAAGACAGGAGCCACAGCAGATGGACGTAACTGCAGGGACCTAGACCAGCCTCATACTAGTAAAACAAAAACGGGGAGATGTGGAAAGCCGCAATAACATTCGCCACCACAAGATGGCGCTGGCTTCCACTGCGCCCCATGTGGAAAGCCGGGATAGCATTTGCCATTACAAGATGGCGCTGGCTTCCGCCGAGCCAGCCTGACTTCCTTTCAGGAAGTTAGCTGTGTGCTCATGTGCAAGAGTGTCTTCTTCCAGGTCTTTGCCCACTGCGGGGCGTGCCTATGAGATCATGGGTAAGCAACCAATCAGGTGTGGATGCGCCATGCTAGGGTGTATATAAGCCGCGCCATGCTGGGGCCCCACGTCCCCCTCTTTAAGATGCAATAAACGCTTTTCTGCAGAAGGATTCGTGTGTCCGCGCGTGCGTTCTTGCTGGCAAGATGATAGCGAGGGACAGTCATGTTCAAAAGAATGAACTGTATAATGGACAGATCTTGGCGCTCTTTCATTGGGAGCCATTTTGTTCGCTTCTGTGAAAGCCTGCCTGATGGGCACACTCAAGGTAGGTCAGGGTATGCTGGCAGATTTGCTGGCCTGCTGACTCATGGAATGATAAGAGGAAATGCACTTGAGGCTCAAGACAAGGGGCTGAATGTTCTCTTAATCTTGGTGGAAGGAAGAAGGAGGTCTCTGGATGGGAAAAGATATCCTGTGTGTACATCAGCCATGATTTCTGTTACCTTGTGACTTTGTTTCCCATGGTACTGTGGGATATAAAACGACTAAGAAAAATAAACTCAAGGCTGATGTAGAATTGACCCATAGCCTTCCCAATTCTAATTCTTGTCTCTGAGTCTTCTTTCTGTCTTTCCTATAATCATCCCCCCTTCCCCTTCAGAGGCTGCTCAGCTTTGTGCCAGTGGGACGGGTGTACTCCAGTGACTTTGTTGAGGTGGCCCAGGAACATTCAGAAACAGAAAAGAAAGATTGACCGAATATTGTGTCAGACATGATCCTGACAATTTAATGCACAAAATTAAACATCAGGCCTTGATAATATTTGGAATTTCAGTCTGATGCCTAAAAATAATTTTGGAAGAGTGAAACTACAGGAGCTGAGACATCAGTGTGCTGTGTTGGTGAATACATGGATACTGAAGTCACTGTAAATGACAGTAATAGTTATGGGAAGAAAAGTGGGACAAGTCTAATGTCAATCAACAATGAGGAAAGGAAGAATGGTAGCTTTACTGAGGATAACACGAGGAACGAAAATGGATATCTACAATGACTGAGATACTTCGAGGGGGAGAGGAGAAGAGCCCTGAACCGAGTAAGCAGAACAGGGCTCTTTCTTTCTTTCTTTCTTTCTTTCTTTCTTTCTTTCTTTCTTTCTTTTTTTTTAATTAACTTGAGTATTTCTTATTTACATTTCGAGTGTTATTCCCTTTCCCGGTTTCCGGGCAAACATCCCCCCTAACCCCTCCCCCTTTCCTTCTCTATGGGTGTTCCCCTCCCCATCCTTCCCCCATTACCCCCCTCCCCACAACAATCACGTTCACTGGGGGTTCAGTCTTAGCAGGACCCAGGGCTTCCCCTTCCACTGGTGCTCTTACTAGGATATTCAATGCTACCTATGAGGTCAGAGTCCAGGGGCAGTCCATGTATAGTCTTTAGGTAGTGGCTTAGTCCCTGGAAGCTCTGGTTGCTTGGCATTGTTGTTCATATGGGGTCATGAGCCCCTTGAAGCTCTTCCAGTTCTTTCTCTGATTCCTTCAACAGGGGTCCTGTTCTCAGTTCAGTGGTTTACTGCTGGCATTCGCCTCTGTATTTGCTGTATTCTGGCTGTGTCTCTCAGGAGAGATCTACATCCGACTCCTGTGTGCCTGCACTTCTTTGCTTCATCCATCTTCTCTAATTGGGTGGCTGTATATGTATAGGCCACATGTGGGGCAGGCTTTGAATGGGTGTTCCTTCTGTCTCTGTTTTAATCTTTGCCTCTCTATTCCCTGCCAAGGATATTCTTGTTCCCCTTTTAAAGAAGGAGTGAAGCATTCACATTTTGATCATCCGTCTTGAGTTTCATGTGTTCTATGCATCTAGGGTAATTCAAGCATTTGGGCTAATAGCCATTTATCTATGAGTGCATACCATGTGTTTTTTTCTGTGATTGGGTTACCTCACTCAGATGATATTTTCCAGTTCCAACCATTTGCCTACGAATTTCATAAAGTCATTGTTTTTGATAGCTGAGTAATATTCCATTGTGTAGATGTACCACATTTTCTGTATCCATTCCTCTGTTGACGGGCATCTGGGTTCTTTCCAGCTTCTGGCTATTATAAATAAGGCTGCTATGAACATAGTGGAGCACGTGTCTTTTTCATATGTTGGGGCATCTTTTGGGTATATGCCCAAGAGAGGTATAGCTGGATCCTCAGGCAGTTCAATGTCCAATTTTCTGAGGAACCTCCAGACTGATTTCCAGAATGATTGTACCAGTCTGCAATCCCACCAACAATGGAGGAGTGTTCCTCTTTCTCCACATCCTCACCAGCATTTGCTGTCACCTGAGTTTTTGATCTTAGCCATTCTCACTGGTGTGAGGTGAAATCTCAGGGTTGTTTTCCCTCTTCCCCATAAAAATACCTGGACAGGATCATGTCAATATGTGGATCTTTCTATTTCACCTAGGCAGAAGCATGCCTAGTTGTAGGGTGTCATAAACTCTCAAGGGTTCCTTGGCATCCAAATTTTAAAATTGGAAATAAAAAGAGTATTATTAAATAATTGTATAGCATACAGGGATAACTCCCCCTTTTATTTATTAAGATATAAACTGTCTAGTATCATTGTCCTCCCTCATTAAGGGGTTCAGTTTGAGTTCTTAAATGTCCTATAAAGGAACAGTACTTAGTGTTCTTAACCAGTAAGCCATCTCTCTAGCACCTCACAAACTTTATTTACCTAAACATAAGCATTAATTAGAAATGCCAAATCCTGTAAATATTGTCCAAATGCAGTCGTACTAGAAATCCCTGAGCTGGCAGGGCGAGGCTGGTAATTTAATGTAAGCAAATGGAGTCTTCCTCTTTTCATATCAACTCCATTACCATTATTAAAGCTAGGTATGAGTCTAAGGTTTAATTTAGTTGTCTGAGCCAGAGCACTGAAAGGACCGTGAGTTGTCAGACAATTCATACTGAAACCATCACTCACTGATTTCATGTAGAAAACTTGTCTCTAGTAAAGCATTAAGTAATTGAAATCAATTGTAAACCACAAGCCACACATTGGCTATCAGTATATGAATTGAAAGCTTGATTTTTTAACATTTAAAAAACAGCGGCTACAGCACGTAATTTAATAGTCTGTGTTGAAGCAGGGGAAACTCAAGAGAATAAACAAGTGATCCAATCATACAGGTAGCCTTTTCATTAGATGAGCCACCTATAAATACATTAAGTGCATTTCCTATGGGTTGCATGCACAAATATACAGTTTCTTTTTAAAATACTTCCATGACTCTAGCCTACAATTCTGTATTAACACAACTGAAGCTTTATCTCCAATGTGGATAACAAAGAAGACCTAAGTCCTCTGGTAACGTGAGGTACTTAGCCAATTAACATATCCTTAGCAGCTTAAAATTAGTTTCAAAAATTCTTTTCTGGAGTAGTGTAACAGCTACTCCCCAAATATTAAAGCTCATTTTAAGAGCAAAGATTTGTAATAAAAATTTCCATATACACTGAAAGTTTCAAGGTTCTAACTTCTTACATTGAAGAAGCAACAAAATTACATAATACAAGGCTATTCGCCATTCTTTTGTAAAATTTTTAATGATATCACTTTATGGGCTCTCTAAAATTATAAGCAAGCTCACAAAATGAAAACTCACAATCGCTATGATGTAAACAAATTGTATAAAATCAATCTTCTAAATCTGTCTTGAAATGGCAGTTGGAGTAAGCAAACTGGCTGTAATGTTCTCACAAGTTCGAAAACCTCATGAATCCTTTGTAAATCCTGGAACAATCTCTACCTGTTTGATTTTTTCTCAATTTTAAATAAGTTTGAGTTAGTCAATGCAACACTGGCAATCCTTAATCACAATCCTTAAGTTCTCCTTGTAACACCAGAGCACAACCACAAGGTCACCTGAGTTCTCTCGAGTAGTGACTAGGCAGCTGTCCTTGGGTCAGTGGAATTAGCATCAAAATACAGATAGCTTCAGGGCAAACCACAACTTTGGAAAGCAAAACTCAACCTCCAACAAACGATCTAGTCTCCAAAATCCAGTCTCCAAAACACCGAGTCTATCCTTCATGCTACAAAGTTTGACTGCCAATTCCTACATATGAACACACGATAGTGTGGTCTCTGATACCTCAACAAAGAGACATTGCCCTAAATTCTTTTAGAAGCCTGGTTTCTAGAGTAAGAATTCCATAAAAATATTATCTCAATTTAGACCTGTTTCCCTAGGTTGGCTCATGTCACATGTTGTCTAGAATGACTCTATCCAAATTACCAGCTTTATGTCAACTTTTTGTTACCAATATTATACCTTTTTAACCATATCTAATAACTTAAAAGCCAATAGTTCATAACCAAGGCATGTAGAGAATAATTATACATTTAAAATCAATGAGAAACAAAATTGAAGTGGCTACACATGTCTTTAATATTTACACCAAGCACCATTTTTACTTTTCTAGCTATGATTTTAAGAGAAGCACCTTGTCACCTGTTGAGTCCAATAATCACAGTCAAAGATTTTTCTTTCTAAGAGAAACAGCCATCAGTTTCATTACCATAGAAGCTGTGAAGCTCCTGGTGCCTTTAGGATCGGCTAGTATAAACATTTAGCCAGCCCCTGGGGAGCTTGTCCAGCGGACTTAGGCTTCTAGCTACAGATGTAGGCTCTAAAAGCCAATTGAAACTGCTTTTTATTCATTGTTCCCTTCTTGAAACGAGTTAAAAACAAGTCAAGGTGTGAACGACTGGCAGATAAAGTTTTTACCATTTTTCTTTTGAACACGAAACATAAAACATTTAAGCAACAAGAAACAAACACCACAGACATAAACTGACATACATGGACAGCTTGGTGCACCAAGGACAGACAATAGACAAAGGGGAAAAACTAGATGGTGTCCCAGCAAAGGGACCCAGATTCCAATAGGAGTCAGCAGAGAGGTAGGATTTCCCCTTTCCCACCACTTCCACGGTGACCATCCACTCGAGTGGAGTTGATATGGATGATGGATTGTCTCAGTTCCTGGACTAGTCCATCAATGCGTTGAAACCAAATTCCTGTAAGATACTGAGATATATTATGGGATATCTGAGCAGCACGACTGACATTCACAAATGGTATGGAAGTGAATCTTTTTGTTTGATTCTCCTGAATAAGTTTTTCAGGTGGTCTACCTCTATCAAATCTGATCAGTATGACTCTGTGAAGTTTAAACAAAATTACCAGCCCTGCCCACAAAGGATCCATAACTTTCAGTTTCTTCACAGTGGCTCTCCACCTAGGCCCATATCTTTCTTCTTCATAGCGAGCTGCCTCATCTTCTAAATCCTCTTTCTCAGAGGGGCTAAGCTCGTCTGTTTCTGAACTATCAAGCTCCAAAGCCTCTAACTCCTTTACCGGATAAGGGCTTTTCCTTTTCAGAGCTTTCTCCTCCTTTCCCTGTTTCTCTCCCGGGGCGTTCTTTCCCCTATCTCTCGCTTCCTCGGATCTAAAGTCCTTGGAAGGGTCTGTTTTCTTATATGCACCTTTTCTCTTTGAGCTCTTTAATCTTTCATCCCGCTCTGTTTCTGACATGCTGTCCCGTAACTCCCCTAGCACTCCCTGTCCCGTTATCACTGCTGGGCGGCATTTCCCATCTTCTAGGCACGACTTCTGACTGTGCCTAGCAGCAGCCGCAAAATCAAAAACCAAAAGGGAAAGAATGGGCGCTGCCAAAACAATAACAAAAGCTTCTGCCACATCTTCTAATGGGGGAGAGAAGTGAAAGAGATCAAGACCAAACATATTTCTCAGAGCTTACCCGCATCCTGCAGCTTTTGGATTCTCTCCGCCCTCGGCGCCTGGCGATGTTGTGGCGTTTCTCCCGGGTTTCGGCACCAGATGTCCCATGCTATCGTCTCGCCAGCAAGAACGCACACGCAGACACAAGAATACTTCTGCAGCAAAGCGTTTATTGCATCTTAAAGAGGGGGACGCGGGGCCCCAGCATGGCGCGGCTTATATACACCCTAGCACGGCGCATCCACACCTGATTGGTCGCGTACCCATGATCTCATAGGCATGCCCCGCAGTGGGCAAAGACCTGGCACGAAGACACTCTTGCACATGAGCACACAGCTAACTTCCTGAAAGGAAGTCGGGCTGGATCAGCGGAAGCCAGTGCTATCTTGTAATGGCAAATGCTATCCCAGCTTTCCACGTGGGGCGCAGTGGAAGCCAGTGCCATCTTGTGGTGGCGACTGTTATTGCGGCTTTCCACACATGACATCTTACAAGGCATTAAGAGAGAGGAAGTAAGCATCTCCAAGATTCCTGAAATCATAGGTATGTCTACACTTTAATTTTGAAATAACAAAAGTATTTTTAAAAATCATCATATTGTTCTAAAATATCTTCTGGATATGAAGGGGCTATGACAGAGGGTATGGTTGTTGTCATAAGACATATACACTATCAAGTCAGTCAATATCTGCATGGAGAGGCAATGAGCTCACAAGATCCCAACCTTAGCTGAGGAACTACTGACAGTTGATATCGGGCCAGTGGGAGAGGGAGAGTATGTTTCTATGGGGGTATGCATCATGACAAATTGCCCATGGTCTGGTAGATGCTATCTAATACCCAGAGACATGAGACCAGCATTAATTTATTCAGATTAAGAATAAAGAGGAAGAGGGGGAGGAGGAGGAGACATGAAGATCAGAGGATAATCTGAGGATGTCTTCGAGGAGCCTGGGGTGGGCATAGTCTAAATACATTGTGTTCATAAAGGCACTAATAAGGGTCCTTATGTTACCTGCCTCGTGTGGATGTTGTGAACCGAGTTTTTCTAGATGAGCATGATCCACTCTTGACCACTGAGCCATCTCAGGCTGTCCACCTCCCCTTTGCCCACAGATTCTCTTACACTCTACACTATCGTTTCTTTTAATACAGTTTCCCTGTTTAGTTTGCAAACAAATAAATATGATGTAAAATGACACGCATAAATTGTATTGACTGCCTATGGGAATAATATTTCGATATATTGGTCTACATAAGTTGTATTATTTAAATTACTTTCAAGAAAGCAAAGCCACAAAGGAAAACATCATTAAGATTCAAATGTTATGTTCCCTGGGACTCAAGTCTTGGTCTTGGGTACCTTCTAGCTGTTTCTGCCATTCCTAGAAGTAGAAACATCATCTTGCAGTGGTGATTTTTAACTCATTGTCCCTCTCTAAAATGTAAAAGCACTTTCCCAGCATTCTTCATGAAACATGTAAGGCTAAGTACATCATGGAACACATGTGCCCTTCGACTTTTGACTCCAGCTTGTTCTCTCTAGATGAAGCTGGTAGATCAGGCTTTTCATTAATCTTCCATAAGGCACTTCATTTGTGTTCTTATATGTTAGCACGGGATAGTAGCATTTGTAATAATAATCACATGGTTGTATGGTATTATGACTTTATTTTTAAAGACATCCTTACTTTTAAAGCTCAGTTTAGATCATTATACAGATAGCTTGACTGACATTGTCTCTTGACTATATAGTACCCCAGGATCAAGTCATATTGAAATCCATTAGCAATCTGACTCATCAATGTTTAAGTACTTAGTTTCCAGGCTTATCAGCATTGATATCAATGGCTTTTCCTCTTGCTGTGATTAAAATACCCTCACAAAAGCAACTTCATAAAGGGTTTGTTGTGGTCCATGTATCACGATGATACATTCTGTCAAGACTGGAGAATGCATTCTGATAGAAGTCAAGGCTGGCTGGTTGTATGACATCCACAGTCAGGAAGCCACAAGTAGTAGGGCCAGTTTGCTTTCCTCTTTCTACTGTGTCTTCAGTCCACAGGAACGGTGCTGCTCACACTTAGGATGGCTTCCCTACCATACTGACCTGAGATAATCACCCAGAAGCTAATCAGGCTACATGGTCCTCATAGGAGTGGGGAAAACCTTGTCTCCTAGCTGATTCTATATCCAGTCAAATTAGCCGACAGTAATCGAATGTAATGACTAATTGCATAGCTTCCACAGGAATGGTTTAAAAAATAAATGTGTGCTCTCTAAAGGCAAGCATTGTCTGTGCAGACATGTTTGATTATGTTCTATCTCATGTGGGTGGGGCACAGATGTCCTCCAATCAGCACGTTTTATGTTTAAACATCACTGAGTGAGAATGGAAAACAGGCAGCTTTAAAATAGAACAAACTGTGTATCAGTCTATCATTTCTTCAAGAGTCAATCCTATTTAAACCGTGAATCAATGCCTCTTACAGCCTCCGCAACCAGTAAAACGGGAGCAGGAATCACTGAAGCAAAGCTTCTCATGAAGTAGTCCACGATGGAACTACTGTTTTGCTTCATATCCTCAATGTTATATCTCAGTCACTGGATCTCACCACTCATTTCCTCAGCTTTCTTCTTAAATCATTCTTCAAGGAAAGCCTTTTGATCCTAAAACAGTGAACATGACAGAGAAGTAAATATTGCAAGTCCCAACATTGTACAACTTAAGAGTTGTCACCGCATCATCCAGACAAGGTACCGCTCCACTGTTGATGGCATCCACGTAGGTTGTCACCAGAGTCCCCAGTCCTTGGTGATCCAGGAGTTTTAAGGGATAAATAAATGGTTATTAGTGCATAGGATTCAAGATTTTAAGACTATATTTTAAATCTTTCATAGCTACATATGCACTATAAACACACACACACACACACACACACACACACACACACACAACCTCCTTCAGCAAACAATCAGCTTCTTCTTCCCGTTGTCAATTTATTTCTTTGGTTTTCTAGTTCAGAATGTTAAAAAAAATTAATATCCATCTTCACCTAATAAATTCAAATGTCTATGAAAGTATAATTTTGCATTTAAAACTTTGAAGGGAAACAAATGCCTGAACTAACAAGGAAAGGCATATCGCAGTATTTCTGTGGCTAATTCTAAAAAGTATAGGTTTGTTTAAATACTAGCATTTCTATTGGAACTATTTGAATTTCCAAATTGCCTTTCACATTGTGATTCCAAAATGTAACTAACATGCAGAACATCCCCCATGAAAAGAGAAGGCATCAGCTTTAGGTGTTGAAACACTAATTCTATAATTCATTAAGGACCTTTACACTGGTGATTTTACTATCAGTTGATAGTTTTATGCAGGTATGTTGCAGTCATGGATACTAATGATGTGGTCTGCATTTTTAACCTACAGTTATAAAAGTAACTGTAAGGATTTCTAACCTACAGTTATAAAATTTAAAAAGTTAGAGTAGGGACACATGCATAGTACCATTGTATGTATAATTTTTTAAAAAAGTGCATGCTAATAGTTCAACATAACTACTCTATAGAGAAGTGTGATTTAAAAACAAAAAACAAAAACTCAGGATTCCTGGTGACCTTAATTCCCTCTCTGAGGGTCTTCATCTTGGCAGAAGTGAAGATGTAAGAAACAAAAGCCTTTGTTCTTTCAGGGAGGTTAGGATCCAACTGGTCTTCTGAGATGGTCTCAAGTTTTTGTAAGAGTTCTTTGTCATGTGTTGGCCGGTCAAAGACAAAACACTTCCGGTTAGGAAAGAATTGTCTGATGCGTTCCCTGGGCAAATTAGATGCTTGGATTCTGGGACTGTTGCCTAGAGTCGGAGGAAACACAAAACAACAGGAGTCTCCTTAGCACAGAGGACAGCTGAAGGAGGCCCTGGCCAATGGAAAATGTTCTGCACTTACAGGACTCTTCACCATACCATGCAATGCTTCTTTGCATGTCAAAAGGGCACCAAGTTTGTACTTGGTAGAAGTCTGATGAACTGTTTTGGGAGTTATTTGACTTCAGTGGAGAAGCACATGGCTGAAATCCATAGACCTGAATGAACATGGCATCAAGCATACTGTAGCTGTGAATCCTGTTGACTGAACAACAGGAGGCTAAAGGTGATTTCTAGCCTAATCACTCCTTGTAGAATAAGAGTTGTGGGACCCCCACCAAAAGCTACAAATAAAGGGTAATCAAGTATTAGAAATAGCAACATTGGCAAATCTAAGATCAATGCCATGGTTACTGAAGGAAACTACTTTGAGGCTAAACAACTCATTTTTGCAAAAGTCAAATATACACTCGTAGAAAGGAAAAGTGAGGAGGGAAGGAGGGGCTATGGACACACGCAGGATACTCAAGTCTAGAGAGCTAAGGAATAAGAAACATTAAGACAGAACGTCATGAAGCTCTGTATGTATGTGCCGTGTATGTGTGTGTTTTGTACATATGCATGTTTGCTCGTATGTGGGTGCATGTTATTTATGTTTGTGCTGTGCATGGGTATATTGTTTATGTATGCATGTGCTTATGTGTGGGTGCATGGTGAAAAGAGACCTCTTCACTCTCCACCTTATTGGTGAAGGATCTTTCAGGTGAAGTGGAACGTTCCACTATAGCCAGTCTGGCTACCCAGCATGCTCCAGAGCTTTCTTGTGTCCTCGGACTATACACTGGATTGAAGGGAGACTATCATACCCACCCAGCATTGAGGTAATCCTAGAAATCCCACCTCCAGTCATCATACTTGGCTGACTGATTTATGTACTGAGTCACATCCCAGCCCAATATCTTGGGCATTTTTCCTGAATCAATTTTAGCTGTTCAAGAAAGTTAGCAATGTGAGGTGATAGCTGTATCATCTGTTACACTGAGTAACCATTGCCTTAGTACCTACATGTGTTGTATAGTGTCCAGTGACAAAGCTCAAGTTCAACACGGAAGTGTTTTGTGAAAATCGTACACAGTGCTGGTAACCTTTTCATTAAAAATTGTAAAAGAATCTCCATGAGTTTGAGGCTAACATGGTCTACATAGGGTATTCCAAGTTAGCAAAGTCTACACTGTGAGATCTTGTCTTCCAAAAAGTCAGAAAGGGGGGAGAGAGAGAGAGAGAGAGAGAGAGAGAGAGAGAGAGAGAGAGAGAGAGAGGAAGGGGAGGGGGAAGGGAGGGAAGGAGAGAGGGAGAGAGGGAGGAGGGGAGGGGAGGGAGGGGAGGAGAGGGAGAGGAGAGGAGAGGAGAGGAGAGGAGAGGAGAGGAGGTCTCCAGAATGCTCTGAGATGAATGTCTGCACTGGTTTCACAGGTTTCACTCTACCAACTTCATGTCCAATGTTTAGAGAAAGCAAAGACAGAAAATGAGAGGCACATTTCAGAACTGGTGTGACTCACAAAGCTCCATCAGCTTCACACTCGGACTCTCAATATCCATGCAAATGATTTCCTGAGCATTAATGCAACTGATCCTGACCCTGTCACATGAATAAACATCAGTAGCTATGACAAATAGACTCAGGGAAAAACTATGACAACTGTGGAGAAGGCATAACCTGAGAAGACACATCGGTTCCAGCTGTTTTTTGCAGACAATGTGATCAAGCCAGCATTATAAACCTATGTTCCTCCATAAGGAGAAGAATGTATAACTCCGTGAAATATATTTTACATGAGCTACATACTATAAAGTGATGAATAAGAGTTAAGGAAGGCAACAGTTTCTTAAAGGAAGGCAGGCACAGAACCACAATACAAATGTGTGGACTTGGGAAGTTTGGATACATTGGCTCTAGATGCTAAAATACAAACTGGAGAGAACTCCACCTTGAATAGCTTTGCTGTGCTCTAGGTTCTACTCCTTCCAGATGAAATCAAACACCACGTCCCAGACATTATCAGCCAATGACCTATCAGCACTTCTGCAGACTTCCATCCTATTGGGAATACGAAGGACTCCACAGAAGATGGGAGCAGATGACAGCCCTCCCCAGCCTGCCCTCCCCAGTCCTCCCTCCCCAGCCTCCCTCCCCAGCCTCCCTGTACCTGGGATCAATTTCAGGGCATTCTCTAGGTACTCATCACTTGTGATGTTTTTCCCATTTAACTTCAGCTCCAGCATGAAATCTCGAACAGTCCATACAAAGTCTGGAAAGAAACTCACAAACTCTGTGGAATTCTTGATTCCATTAGGATTTGGGGAAGACTTTGCTCTGATCAGCTCAGTGAGCTCTGTAACTTAGCTGGCACTTGGCTAAGGAAAACAACTTCAATGCACCTCTCCTGATTCTCTAGTTAAAATAAATCATTCTAAACACTCTGCTGTGCCCCCAACAAAAGCCACATAGTGACAGGGCAGGACAGGGACCCCGTATTCACTCCAGAGCACTCAATGGAATATGGTGGCTCAGGTCCCGGAAGGGTACTACAGCTGTTCCAGTGCCTGGTGGTTGATGGTGCTCATGCTTTTGTAGACAAATGTGCTGCTCAGAAGCACGACCAGTGCAAAGATCTACGAGTCATTCTTAGTATCACCCTGTTGGGCCCTACCTTGGTGTTTCCCTCCCCCCTCACTGAGCCTTTTAGCCTGCTATAGCAAGAAATTGTTTACACCCTTGGCAGCTGCTCTTAGCCCTTGATTTGGGGCTGGGATTTTCCATGTTGTTGTTAAGAAGTTGTTTATGCCCCTGATTGGGCCTGAACTTTCACCACGCAGACTTTTCCTGTTTTCCTGGTTGGGGATTTTCACCTGCCTTGTTGTTTTCCACGGTTTTTGCCTCTGGTATATAAGGAGATCTCAGTAAAGCCTTGGTGGCACTCGCTGAAAACTGGTGACCCGTGTACCTGTTTTCTTTCAATCCCACAGACCTATGCCCGATATTCACACACTGGCGGCACAGGCACCGGCATCACTCTGCAAGAAATGAGAAGGCAGAGGGATGAGGAAAGGATCTGGGCTAGTCCTGTGGCTTTGCTACTCCAGGTACACTGGGAGGGGCAGGGCAAAGCAGGAGGAGCCCAAGCTCTATACCTGGTTAAAGAAAGAATTTAAGGTCAGCCTGAGAAACTTAGTGGAATATATATCACCCTTCTCAAAACAAAACTTCAAGTGAAGCAAGGACCTCAGTGTAAGATTGGGCACCCTGAATTCCATTGGTGAGGAGGATGGGAGAATATACGGACTCATTTGCACAGGAAGACTTTGTGAGTAGGACACATATGCTAAGAACAATAATTAATAAATAGTGCTTTGTGAAAATGTCTTTAACAGTTATGTGTCTGATAGATGGTTAGTATCCAGAATACATACAGAACTAAAGAAGGAGGAGGAGGAGGAGGAGGAGGAGGAGGAGGAGGAGGAGGAGGAGGAGGAGGAGGAGGAGGAGGAGGAAGGAAGGAGGAAGGAAGAAGAAGAAGAAGAAGAAGAAGAAGAAGAAGAAGAAGAAGAAGAAGAAGAAGAAGAAGAAGAAGAAGAAGAAGAAGAAGAAGAAGAAGAAGATGACGACGACGACGACGACACTGAACATCAAGGAAATAAATGAAAATAAATGACCCAAATGTAAAGTTTAGGATAGAAGTAAACATGATGAGACACAACTGGCCGAGGAACACATGAACGGTTAGCCACTCTTGTGTCCACCTGGGGCACAGCAAGCAGAGGTGAGCAGCTCACAGAGACTGTAAAGCAAGCACAGTACCTGCACAAATGAAACACTGAGCAGGGACCTAGATATGCAGTCTAATGGAACTTAAATGTTAAAAATATGATTGCTGCTTAACAAATGGTTACAAAGTACTTACATTTATGCCAAAGACATTTTTCATAGCAAAATCCTATAATTCACATCACATCTCAAAGCAATCTCTTTAACTGTGGGGAAAGCATGTTAGTTGAGGTTGAATTCTACCATGACTGAGAAACAGGGTTTTAAACTAGCTCAAAACTCAGCATCAGGATCTGACTCAGGAAGACAGAGGGTTAAAAATGCAGGAGGACTGGTGCTGACTCACTGACCCTCCGAATGTCACTGGACATGTGTAAATGAGTAATGGGTTCTGTTCTGCCCCTGTGATGTTTGTTCAAAACCCATTGTGCCCTACAGATAATGTTCCAGCCATTGTGTCCTGCAGATAGTAGTCCAGGAAACCAGAGCCGAAGCCTAACCAGATGTGTATCAGATGCAGATGCTTCATCAACTCTGACAAACATTTACCCTAAAGGAGAGGAATCTGTTCTCAGGAGAATGAGGGCTTGACCTTTCCCCTGATTTAAACCCTAGAGTCTTAAGAACAATCCTGTGACTTTGAGAGTTTCCCCTTTGTGACATTTTTGCTATTTCCTTTTGACGTCCCCTCATCTTCCGGGGCTTGTGGTTTCTTCCTTTAGATAGCCCTTCTCCCAGTCACTCAGGGTCGACTCCTCTGTCTCCTGTGTGGGATACGTGTTGTTCCAGAGCTCCGTAATGAACCTTGCCTCTGCTTATTGCATCCAGATTGTTCTCTCGTGTGTCTGGGCTCCGAGCCTTGCTGAGACTTGAGTGAGGGTCTCCCTTGGGGATCTTTCATTTGGGGGCTCGTCCAGGATCTTTTCGACAACCCCAGACCCCGAAGACCCCTTGGAGGTGAGTTGTATGTTTGTCTGAGTGTTTCTGAGTGAGCGTCGCCACATCTGTCAGTCTGTCTGTTCCTCACTTTGGTTTTCAGTCGTCTCTGAGTAGGAGCAACACGGATCTGCTTTTCGGGGAGCTGTCGTGGAGGGCCATGAGGACCCTGCGGCTGTAGGGGACAGATGTGTCTGGCACTGCAGGCTGCAACCCTGGGGGATGCCTCGAGGTTGGAGGGGGCCCAGAAGGAACTGGTTGCCTCCTTTCAGGTTCACAGTGAGAAGATTAGACTCCTGGAGGTAGAGTCACGGAGGAGTGCCGAGTGACCTGGCTTTTAGTTTCTTATGGAAGAGTCGCAGAGGGTGACTAGTTTTAGACATCCTTGTCTCTCTTGTCATTTTGTTAGTCTTCTGTGTCGGGTATTTGTCGTACTTTGTAGACAGAATAGGACAGACTGTGATGATCCCCCTTTCCCTGACTCTTGACCCCTGGACTGTAGTTAGGACTAGGGCTCATAATCTCTCTGTTCAAGTGAAGAAAAAGAAATGACAGACTTTCTGTTCCTCTGAGTGGCCAACGTTCCGAGTTGTATGGCCTCCAATAGGGACTTTTTTTTCATTTTTCTTTTTTTCGGAGCTGGGGACCGAACCCAGGGCCTTGAGCTTGCTAGGCAAGTGCTCTACCACTGAGCTAAATCCCCAACCCCGCCAATAGGGACTTTTAATTTAGATGTTATTTGTGTCATTAAAGACATTATTTTTCAGAGAGAACCAGGTTCCTATCCGAACCAGCAGCCTGGCAAGACTTGCCTCAGGAACACCGACCTTGAGTTCAACCCTGGATTCCACCTAAGTCAGGCCCCCGAGGACTGACTCTGCAAAATCTAAAACAGAGCAAAAGCTGGGGAAGGCGCAGACCGAATTGCCTTCCTTGAAACTGCCCTCCGCTCCTCAGATCTATCCAGAGATTGAGGAACCCCTGGAGTGGCAAGCTCCCCTCAGCAGCCAGTTCCTGCCCCTGTGGTCAAAATGCCCCAGGTTGGGGGGGCAGGGAAGTCCCTAAAATAGTTTCAAAAAGAATCTACAACAAACAGTGAAAAACTTTGTTTTACCAGTCAAAATTTAGAATTCAGGCTTTGGCTGTGGCCAAGGTCAGGAGTAATGTTTTCTTTTCCATGGGCCTTTAACCCAGTGAGACAGCTTGGTGAAGGGCTGCTACTGAGGTCCTGAAAGTTCCAGGTGAACCAGTTACAATTCTTATGTCAGCCACTTGGCATCTAGCAACAAGGTCCTAACCATCTCTTCATCCTTTGTTTTATTAGTTCTTATTAGAAGCCTGAAAGTGTCATTTAGAGGCATGGTTTTACTTTGAGAGGTAAATGCCACCAAATACTGACACTGAAGAGATATCTCTCTGAGAAAAAAAAATCTAAGTCCAGAGAGACAGTCAGTAACAGATCAGCTGCCTCTCTGCTCACCTTTCTGTTTCACAGGCACAAAGTTTGGGCTTATTTTTACAACAGCCTTTTTGTCCCCAAAAGACCTCCTGGTTTAGCTGTGTGACTAAATGCTATTTGTCCTCTTCGGCGGACCTCTATTTTCTGGACTCTCTTCTTGTTTTCTCACCATACCACTAGAGATGCTTGTTAGTAGCTGTTATGGGTCCTCTTTACTACTGAGGAAATACAGAATCCTAATAGAGGCCAGGAAAAATGTTCCAGACACAGATGAAAGGCCCTCACTTCTGCCTGTTGACTTCAATATGTCTGAAGGTAAAGAGTGCCAGGTCTACCATCAGATTCCAATGGTGGGTCTCTGACTGAAAACGCTCACCAATTTAACTAAGGTAAAAAAAGTTACAAAACTTGAGGGGTTAAGATAAGTTTGAAATCCCTAACTTTATTTAGAAAAAGTAAAACAACAACAGAGACAAAAAGAAAGAAAAAAACAAATTCATCTTAGAAGAGCAGGAACAAACGGAAGAAAAAGTAAAAAAAGAAAAAAAAGAGAACTAAAGAGTTTCTAAAAGACAAAAATCTGAGGAACATATACTGGCCAGCAGTAGTTGCCTGGCTGGAAGACAGTACCTGGCAATGTCCTTCCTGACTAAAGGTCCCCAGAGTGCCTATTGTAAGAAAAACACACTGGATCACACACTGACCACACATACACACACCACCCAGTGTTTCTGAATACAGGGGCCCAACACTCTGTGCTCCTACACCCAAATGGGGCTAGTGTCAGAAAGACCTTGAGTACAACTGTCTACTGGCAACAAACAATTCTTTGGACTACCCTGTCCTCAAATACAGTAAACCAAATTTGGTAGGTAGCCACTAGATTTACATGGTCAATAAAATCAATAAATTTCACCCAAATTGATAACCATCCCTTCTCCAAGACTCCAAAATCTTGATCTCTGCTTCTCCTTTCTCTCTCTCTCTCTCTCTCTCTCTCTTCTCCTCCTCCTCCTCTCCCTAGCTTTTTCCCCACCTGTCCTTTCCTTCTCTGGCCCTGACTTGCTGCATAAGGACATCATCCTACAAACACGTACCTTCACAGAACTGACATAGTCATTTTTCTCAAGAACTTCCAGCATACCCTCCCTGTCTCCCTATTGACTGCTGATGAGTTTTACCACTAAAGAACTTGTAAATCTGAGGGTTGTTGAGATGTCTCAGAGGTAAGAATACTTGGTTCTCTTCCAAAGGACTGGGATTTGGTTCCCAGCATCCATGTCAGGCAGCTTCTAATGTTCTGTGACTCTAACTCTGACCTCTGACCCCAAGGATGCCTGTACTCACATGCATAAACCACAGACAGACACACATACTACCTATAACAAAAATAACAAAAACACATCTTGCAGAAATATAAACATAACTTCTTAACCCCAACTCCAAAATGTACACTTGGTATCTCAGAAGACAGTTCAGAAGCTATTCTTCGTCCTCTGAGATGGGCAAAGGCCACCCACCTTCTCAGCAAAGTGTCCTTACACCTAAGTGCACCTAGTAGAAGTGGCACAGTGCTGCCTGGGTCACCTTTCAAAACAGAAGTCCTTGTTCTCCTAGCTATGAGTACTGGTGGGTAACAGCCCTCACACACCAGCAATTTGAATGACAAAGGCTTCCAGAACAGACTTCAAGGAATAGACAGGCACTGGGAAAGGAGACCCAGCAGCCTTGACCCAATAGAGGCTAGCTCAGAAGGTCTAGCCCCAGCTCTCCTTCTGGAAATTGACAGTTAAAGGCCGGAACATGATAGCTCTTATCACTTTCTCTGTAGATTCTTCCCAGTTACTGAACTGTATCAGAGTACACAGAGGTATGATTTGAAAGGAAAAAGTTTAAATTTGCCCCCCAGACAAAAGTTGAAGCAAAAACAGGCCCTGGAACTTCCTGTTCCAGAAACTAGATGATGGATTCCCTGCCCCCAAACCCCTTGGGAGAGAGAGCTCACTGCCTGGACATGTGGGCACTCCTGAGACTGCAGAGCAGGAGATACCACCAATACTGCCCACCCCTGCCCACATCCCTGGCCCAAGAGGAAACTGTATACGATCTCTAACAACCGGAAGATGGGGCACCCAAGCTGCAGGTCCCCTGTAGTCCAGACACCACCCGGAACTGAAGGGACCTTTCCCAGGCAGGCAGGGATGGTTTAATATATGGAAAATCATGAACAGACTCCACTATATAAACAAACTGAAAAATAAAAACCACATGATCATTTCATTAGATGCTGACAACGCATTTGACAAAATTCAACACCCCTTCATGATAAAAGTCCTGGAAAGAATAGGAGTTCAAGGCCCATACCTAAACATAGTAAAAGCCATATAGAGCAAACCAGTATCTAATATTAAACTAAATGTAGAGAAACTTGAAAGAATCCCACTAACATCAGGGACTAGACAAGGCTGCCCACTCTCTCCCTACTTATTCAATATAGTTCTTGAGTTCTAGTCAGAGCAATCAGACAACAAAAGGAGATGAAAGGATACAGATTGGAAAAGAAGAAGTCAAAATACCACTATTTTCAGATGATATGATTGTATATTTAAGTGATCCCAAAAATTCCACCAGAGAACTACTAAACCTGATAAACAGCTTCAGCAAAGTGGCTGGGTATAAAATTAACTCAAATACATCAGTACCCTTCCTCCACACAAAAGAGAAACAAGCCGAGAAAGAAATTAGTGAAACAACACCCTTTATAATAGTCCCAAATAATATAAAATACCTCGGTATGACTTTAACCAAGCAAGTGAAAGAACGGTATGATAAGAACTTCAAGCCTCTGAAGAAAGAAATTGAAGAAGATCTCAGAAGATGGAAAGATCTCCCATGCTCATGGATTGGGAGAATTAATATAGTAAAAATGGCCATTTTACCAAAAGCGATCTACAGATTCAATGCAATCCCCATCAAAATACCAATCCAATTCTTCAGAGAGTTAGACAGAACAATTTGCAAATTCATCTGGAATAACAAAAAAAACCAGGATAGCTAAAACTATCCTCAACAATAAAAGGACTTCTGGGGGAATCACTGTCCCTGAACTCAAGCAGTATTACAAAGCAATATTGATAAAAACTGCATGGTATTGGTACAGAGACAGACAGACCAATGGAACAGAATTGAAGACCCAGAAATGAACCCACACACCTACGGGCACTTGATTTTCGACAAAGGAGCCAAAAACATCCAATGAAAAAAAGATAGCATTTTCAGCAAATGGTGCTGGTTCAACTGGAGGTCAGCATGTAGAAGAATGCAGATCGATCCATGCTTATCACCCTGTACAAAGCTTAAGTCCAAGTGGATCAAGGACCTCCACATCAAACCAGATATACTCAAACTAATAGAAGAAAAACAAGGGCAGCATCTCGAAAACATGGGTACTAGAGAAAATTTCCTGAACAAAACACCAATGGCTTATACTCTAAGATAAAGAATCGACAAATGGCATCTCATAAAACTGCAAAGCTTCTGTAAGGCAAAGGACACTGTGTTTAGGACAAAACAGCAACCAACAGATTGGGAAAAGATCTTTACCAATCCTACAACTGATAGAGGGTTTATATCCAAAATATACAAAGAACTCAAGAAGTTAGACTGCAAAGAGAAAAAAAAACCCTATTAAAAAATGGGATTCAGAGCTAAACAAATAATTCACAGCTGAGGAATCCCGAATGGCTGAGCTACACCTAAAGAAATGTTCAACATCTTTAGTCATAAGGGAAATGCAAATCAAAACAACCCTGAGATTTCACCTCACACCAGTGAGAATGGCTAAGATCAAAAACTCGGGTGACAGCAAATGCTGACAAGGATGTGGAGAAAGAGGAACACTCCTCCATTGTTGGTGGGATTGCAGACTGGTATAACCATTCTGGAAATCAGTCTGGAGGTTCCTTAGAAAATTGGACATTGAACTACCTGAGAACCCAGCTATACCACTCTTGGGCATATACCCAAAGATGCCCCAACAAATAACTAAAACACATGCTCCACTATATTCATAGCAGCCTTATTTATAATAGCCAGAAGCTGGAAAGAACCCAGATGCCCTTCAACAGAGGAATCGATACAGAAAATGTCATACATCTACACAATGGAATATTACTCAACTATCAAAAACAATGACTTATGAAATTCATAGGCAAATGGATGGAACTGGAAAATATCATCCTGAGTGAGGTAACTCAGTCACAGAAAAACACACATGGTATGCAGTCATTGATAAGTGGCTATTAGCCCAAATACTTGATTACCCTAGATGTACAGAACACATGAAACTCAAAAAGGATGACCAAAATGTGAATGCTTCACTCCTTCTTTAAAAGGGGAACAAGAATACCCTTGGCAGGGAATAGGGAGGCGAAATTTAGAACAGAGGCAGAAGGAACACCCATTCAGAGCCTGCCCCACATGTGGCCCATACATATACAGCCACCAAACTTGATAAGATGGATGAAGCAAAGAAGCCCAAGCAGGACATGGATGTGGATCTCTCCTGAGAGACACAGCCAGAATACAACAAATACATAGGCGAATGCCAGCAGCAAACCACTGATCCGAGAACAGGACCCCGTTGATGGAATCTTAGAAAGGACTGAAAGAGCTTGAAGGGGCTTGAGACCCCATATGAACAACAATGCCAACCAACCAGAGCTTCCAGGGACTAAGCCCCTACCTAAGACTATAAATGGACTGACCCTGGACACCAACTCCATAAGTAGCAATGAATAGCCTAGTAAGAGCACCAGTGGAAGGGGAAGCCCTTGGTCCTGTCAAGAATGAATCCCCAGTGAAAGTGATTGTTAGGGAGAAGGCGGTAATGGGGGAAGGATGGGGAGGGGAAGCCCATATAGAAAGGGAAGGGGAAGGGTTAGGGAGATGTTGACCTGGAAACAGGTAAGGGGAATAACAATCGAAATGTAAACAAGAAATACTCAAGTTAATAAAGATAAAAAAAATGATACAATGTGTAAGTTGGGAAATACCAGAGTGAAAGTTGAAGCATCCATGTTGGGGGGAGGGCGGTAATTGGGGAGGATGGGGAGGGGAAAACCCATAGAGAAGGGGAGGGGTTAGGGAATGTTATGCCAAGAAACCCAGAAGGGAAATAACAATTGAAATGTAAATAAGAAATACTCAAGTCAATAAAGATGAAAAAAGAAAGAAAGAAAGAAAGAAAGAAAGAAAGAAAGAAAGAAAGAAAGAAAGAAAGAAAGAAAGAATCCCTACTTTAAATCCAAGTTAGGTAAAACTGAGACCAGGTTAGCCCCAGGTTAGGCTGTTGCAATTAAGCTCTTCATTGTTTCTTGCAGACAGAACCTGTGTCGGGTGGGGTGGAGGTAGGAAGTCAAAAGTGAAACAAATACACATGTAATTCCCACCCTTTATTCAGCTGCACTTCTCAGTGTTTGTGTAATTCATGGGTATCTTTCAAATACATATTTTCAGCCATTTTAAAATCTATTCATGGAGAGACCGAAGGCTTAGAGCCCACTAGTCTGCCATTTTGCTGGGTTGTTATTGTTTTTGGAAACTTGCTTTTCTCATTTATAGCATGGATGCAATAATTCATAACGTGTAAGTACTTGTAGGTTTTTGAGGTCACACACTAAAGGTGTTCACACAGGACTTAGCACATACCATAGAGTGACCCTGATGAAGGCCACTATTGTTTGGATTTTATTACATTGAATTAAAACTTTATGGATGAGAGCAGCCCACGTATTGTCAAAGCTTCTTTAGAACTCGGAAGAATAATGAAGAAAGAAGAAGGCCCTCCGTACAGGGAGACACGAGGTTGGCTGCCCTGTGAGGCTACACGCTGCCAACAGGAAACCTACAAAGGTCACCAGTCCTAGCCTCTGTGCTGTTGGGTGACTGTGAGGCGGAGTATGACTTTACACTCTTTCCTCTATCCTAGATTCAAACCAGCAGGTTGCTATGACCCAACCACAAATGGCTCCCATTTGTCTGGTGGAAAACCACAATGAAGGGCTGTCAGTGAACCAGATAGCCATAGAGATTCTGGACAAGATTTCTCAGCCAGTGGTAGTCGTGGCTATTGTTGGATTGTATCGTACAGGAAGTCCTATTTGATGAACTATCTGGCTGGACAGAATCGCGGTGAGTGGCACGCTGGGTACCAGCCTAAGGTTTGACTGTTTCTGTCATATTTCCTTAATTCTTTTTTTTTCTTTTTCTTTTTTTCGGAGCTGGGGACCGAACCCAGGGCCTTGCATTTGCTAGGCAAGCGCTCTTCCACTAAGCTAAATCCCCAACCCCAATATTTCCTTAATTCTTACTCCCAAATATAATGGAGGGCAGTGAAACTCCTGTCAGCAAAGCCACCCTCTCGCGATAATTTGCAACCCTTAATTACTGCTCCACAATCATCTTCCCTTGTAGGGAGTGGCTAAAGATGGCACCGACATCTGGTGGTCGTTTGTGGTAAACACCTACAGGGCATGTGTTGGCATACCCCCAGCACCTACAAGGCCAGGGTGATATTCATGCTAAGTAGGTATTTCATACTCCACCAATCCCCAGTGGACAAATTTACAGCCATAGTCTGTTTTGTATATAAGGCAAGTGCCTTTGTTCCTCGGGGCCCCCATATTAACAATTAGGTGTTCCTGCAATAAAGGCTGTTAAGAAGAGTCCGACGGTGTTGCGTCTTCCTTGCTGGTCAGGGTGGGCGCTTGAACTGGTGGCCTATACCGGGGACCCCGAGTCTTATCTCGTGTGGATCTCAGAACTTTTCAGCCTCAGGACAGTGACGTCAGAAAGCTCCCAGGTAAGGGACCAGCCAGTTCTCTGGAGGTAAGCAGAGACTGGATTAGTCCTGGACACAGGACTGTAAGGCTCCCAGTTAAAAGGGACTATAAAGTTCTCTGGAGTAAACAGAGATGGTGAGAACCTTGGTTTAGAGGAAAAAAAGGGTTTGTGGAGCACAGCAATGTTGTTTTTCTCATTTGATCCTCTGTGGGTTAGACTAGCACTTTTGCCGTTTACTCTTTTTGTGTTGTGGTGTTGCTACTGTTTGAATTTCCATCCTCCGGGGCACGAATGCATTTGCTGGGAAGAGCCAACTAGTGATGGGCCACAGGATCGTGTGTAAATAAACACACCAGCCTGCCCTGCTCGTAAATCGATCGTAAAAGCTCGTAAAGCATGGGAAACTCACACTCCACCCCGCTCCTGTCAGCTCTTCAGGAGTTTCTTGGTCAGCGTAAGCTTAAAATCAAAAGGAAAATCCTGCTGAGTTTTCTTGATGAGTGTGATTGTTGTGCTCCGTGGTTTATAGTGTCAGGGTCTCTTACTTTACGGGCCTGGGACAAGTTAGGAAGAGATCTGGATAGTGAAATAACAGAGGGCAAGCTTAAACCAGGGACAAAGCCGCTCTGGCAAATGGTCCCTGTCTGCCTAGAAGATAAACGATGTGAGGAAGCTGTTAGAACAGGTCAGAGAATCCTTACAGAGCAACAAGAAAGCATGTCGGAGGGAGAAAAGGTCTCGAAGGGAGAAAAGAAAAGAAAAGGAGATAAAAGAAGCAGAGAAAAGGCAGAGATGAAAAAGGGGATAATCAGGACCAAGAAACAAATAAGATATATCCCTCTTTAAAGGCATTGACCTTGGGAATGTCTAGTGACTCAGAGCTTAGTGAGAAGGATTTAGCAGACCTTGAGGAAGAAGCTGCTCGGTATGAGAAAGAGAGATATTATCCTGACTGGCCACCCGCCAACGCTATGTGGCAGCAAGCCAAAGAAGTAGATAAGAAAGCAGTTATATCAACAGCACCCCCTGCACCTCCGTATAACTGTCAACATAAGCGCATGATAAAGCCTGCAGGAGGTACTTCTTTTTGCCCAGAGGTATGGAAAGAGATAGGATTGAGTTTTCCAGTTTTTCTGGATGCAAACGGGCAGCGATATCATGAACCTGTTGACTTTAAGACAATAAAGCAACTGGCAGAGTCAGTCAAAACTTATGGAGTCAATGCAGCTTTTGTTATCGCTCAGATTGAGGCTCTTGGCAGATACTGTCTGGAGATTGGGGGAGTTTAGCTAAGGCTTGCCTCTCTCCAGCTATGGAGCAAGTGAAAGTGAAAGGAAATTTAATTTTATGGACCCTGCTCTAGTGGCAGTGTGTTGGTTGATAGCCAATGTTAATTTTTGAAGCATAGTGTTTTATCTGTGCTTGTGCTCCCAGCCCACACAGTAGGGGGGAGCGAAACTAGCTGTGGAGCTGCTGCAGCGAGCATGGAGACTTCTCAGTCTCACCCAATTTTTCTGGCTCTTCAAGGGCTGTTTGAAAGAAAAAGAAGCGCTATAGAGAGATTTCTTAGTGAGTGCGATTGCCATTGCACCTTGGCTTGCTGTCTCTGAGAAACTCACAGTGGACAGCTGAGATAAGCTGGGGAAGATTTACATTTTGCTTGGGAGCAAGGAATCTTAAAGGCAGAGTTTCAGCCGGTATGGCACTTAGTGCTTAGCTGCCTAGAAGATCAGAGGTGCTGTCAACAGGCTATAAAAAAGGGACAGGCTGCATTAGAAATGCTACAGAAGGAATGATCTGAAAAGGCTGAGAGTGAGGCGAGGGAGGACTCTAAGTAAAACAAGAACAAGAAAAGAATTTATCCATCCCTCAAAGAACAAGGTCTGAGAAAAATAAATAAATAAATAAATAAATAAATAAATAAATAAATAAATAAATAAATAAATTCCAGTTGCTGCCTTTAGTGGCCTGACCTTCAACTTTTGCTCACAGAAAGAGAGTGCTCATTAAGAGAAGTTCTTTAAGGGAGTCTGCCTTATCTGCTGGCTTTATTCCAAGAGAGGAGTCAGCCTCCAGCATTAAGTTACTTTTCTCCTTGGTCATCATTAACATGGAGAGTGTCGTTGATCCTATCCCCTCAGCAGCTAGCTCCTGCCCCTATGGTAAAAATGCCCCAGGTTTGGAGACAGGGGAGCCCCTAAAGTAGTTTCAGTAAAAGTCTACAGCAGATTGTAAATAACTTTGTTTTTCTAGACAGAACAGGCTTTACTCTAAGATAATAAGAGGAGAAAGTCTTGACACCGACTCTTCAGCTTACTCCAATTAGAGGCTGTGGCCAAGGTCAAGTTGAATGTTTTCTTTTCCATGGGCTTTTAGCCCAATGAGACAGTTTGATAAAGGGCTGCTACCGAGGTCCTGAAAGTCCAAGGTGAACTGGTTACAATTCTTTTGTCAGCCACTTGATGAAAAAATCATTTAAAAACATTAAATGATTTTCAGAAATTACTAGGAAGCATAAATTGGATTCAACCCTATATTAATATGCCCAATGTAGAGTTACAGCCACTCTATGAGATTCTCAGCTTACTTCACCCCGTGCTTTAACCAAGGAAGCACGACTATCCTTAAGGAAAGTAGAGGAAAGAATGGAAAAGGCAATGCTAAGAAAGTACAAGGAAAAGGAGGATCTCTTTTTGTGTATACAGAGAACCTTTTGTCAGCCTACAGGAGTGCTATGGCAACAAGGACCACTTCTGTGGATTTATCCTCATATTTCTCCTAATAAGACCCTTAAATATTATCTTTCTGCTGTTGCACAGCTTGCTATGTTAGGTGTTAAATCTTGTATTCAGCATTTTGGTATTTTACCCAAGAAAATTATTATAACATATACTGCAACTCAGATGGAAACATTGTGTGCCTTGATAGATGATTGGGCCATATTACGCTGTAGTTTTGATGGAGAGTTTGACAATCATTATCCTAAGGATCCTTTGCTACAATTTTTTACTGAACATCCAGTGATCTTTCCTAAGGTCACTGCCTCAGAGCCTTTGTCTGGAGCATTAGATATTTATACAGATGGCTCCAAAACAGGTGTAGGTGCCTATATGGTTGATTCTCAAGAACCAGTATTAATTCAATACAGTCCAGGCACCCGCCAAATTACAGAATGTAATATTGTATTGGAAGTTTTTAAAAGATTTCATGATTCTTTTAATTTAATTTCTGATTCTGCTTATGTAGTTAATGCTGTGCGCTCACTTGAAATTGCAGGGCCAATTAGGTCGACTAGTACTGTATGTCAAATTCTTTTAGAATTACAAAAATTGATTTGTGCCAGAAAAATAAATTTTTCATACAACATATTCGAGCTCATACTAATTTGCCTGGTCCCATGGCCAGTAATAATGCCCTGGTGGATGCTAGTACTTGCTAGAGAATTTCATCAAAAGTTTCATGTTCCTGCTTTCACTCTTCAACAAAAATTTAAAATCTCTAGAGCTGCAGCTCGTGATGTGGTGTTAAGTTGCCAGAATTATGTTCAGTTTCATCACCTTCCTCAGGTGGGACTTAACCCTCGTGGTCTGATTTCACTAAAACTTTGGCAGATGGATGTCACACACATATCTCAATTTGGAAATTTAAAATATGCTCATGTTTCTGTTGATACCTGTTCCGCGGTATTATACATGCCACTCTGATGACTGGTGAAAAAGCTCGTAACACCATTAGTCATTGCTTAGAGGCGTGGGCAGCCTGGGGAAAGTCTGATAGTCTCAAGACAGACAATGAGCCTGCCTACACTGCAAGGTCCTTTCAGGCATTTTGCCAGACAATGCAGGTCAGTCATACTACTGGATTACCATACAATCCCCAGGGTCAAGGAATTGTGGAAAGAGCACATCGTACCTTAAAAGAGCTTCTACAAAAACAAAAAGAGGGAATTGCTAGCAGCCGAATGCCAAAATAACAACTTTCTTTAGCTTTGTTTACTCTAAATTTCTTAATTTTGGATGTGCATGGCTGCTCTACTTCAGATCGCCATGCTGCTACTAAACCTATGACTCATGCAGATGTAAAGTGGAAGGATGTCTTAACTGATGAATGGCGTGGCCCAGATCCCGTGATTTTGAGATCTAGGGAAGCTGTTTGTGTTTTTCCACAGAATCAAGACAATCCAATCTGGGTGTCCGAACGTTTGACTCACAAACTGCCTCCTGCTATTCCTGAAGATGAAACTATGAACTCTACTATTACTACTGGGAATGGTAATCCAGGTTAATTCACTCATGCTGTGGGCTATTGCCAGATCCTGGCCAGTACCTATGCCAGTTCATAGCAATTCTACTGTTTTGCCAACTTTTTTCTCCACCTCCTGTTTGCGTGGTGTTCCTTGTATAGTGCCAAATGGAGAATCTCCCCAAAGGTATGCTGCCACTAATCTTTCTTTATTACATACATTATCTTTTACTCTTAGGAATTCCTCCCAGCCTTGTATATGGCTGCGAAGGACCCCATTGGCTAATTGGTTAGATCCTGTATAGTGATATGGGACCATCCTGGCTGATTTGAGTCAAATTACCCAAGGAGCCTCTTCTGGCAGTGGAGACACGTCAGTCAATAATTCTGCTGATTTGAACATTACAACTTTGATTATGATGCATAATTGTAGTTTTCCATCAACTCCGGGGCAAGGCAATCACACACTGGATAACTCTACCTGTCGTAGAGTCTTACCTACTTGCCCCCCATATCAAGAATTTCCACCTGATTTTACCCCATGTCAGAGTCCATTCCATAGAGAAAAACAATTCCTACCGGGATTTGAGTTTTCCCCTCCTCTTGACCAGGTACAGTATGATCGGGGAAAAAATAAGACTGGCAAGCAAAACTTTTGGCCTTGGTATCAATGGGTATTATCAAATGAACAGGGAGCATACACATCTCTAATTCCTTTTGCCCAATTATTAGGTGAAGACTTTACATTGTATAATATTTCAGCCACTAGAACGAATGACAAAACCAGTTTAGTAAATGTAAAGATTAATGGCCTTTTGGCAAATGATACTGCCATTGGAGCTTCAGTATGTGTTAGACCACCTTTCTTCTTTCTGATAAGCTCTAATGTAAGCGATAATGCTTTAAATTGTAATAGCTCTGATGTAGTCTGTTATTTAGCTGAATGCTGGGATGGCATCAATGATACCGCAGTGATGGTCAAGATTCCTTCTTTTGTGCCTGTCCCAATAGAAGCCAACCCAGATAATTTTCCCATACTTCATTTATTAAGAACTAAAAGGGATTTTGGTATTACGGCACCTATAATTTCAGCCATTGTACTATCAGCCACTGCAGCAACAACAGCCGCGATTGCTATGACTAATCAAGTACAGACAGCTGAGACTATCAACCAGATTGTGGAAAAAACCGCAGTGGCACTAGAGATACAAGAAGAATTTAATACCCACTTGGCATCTGGTCTTCTATTAGCTAATCAACGGATAGATTTGATCCATGAACAAATTGAAGCATTATATCATATGACACAGTTGTCCTGTGTTTCCTCCCTTAGAGGCTTATGTATTACTCCTTTGCAAGCTAATTTTTCTCAGTATTCTCAACAGAGCAAAGAAATCTCGAATTATCTGAAAGCAAACTGGTCCATGAAAGCAGAGCAATTATCAAGACAATTGCTGATGCAGATTGCTGTCCTTAACAACACTAGATTGCAACCTATCACGTTTGGAGATTTCACCTCATGGATTACCAATGCTTTCTCCTTTTTTAAAGAATGGGCTGGCATGTTTGCCTGGGGGGCCATTGTCCTTTTGGGATGTGGAGTATGTCTATGGCTTTTTTGCCATTTACAATGAGAGCATGCCAGACACAAAACGATTGTTTACCAAGCTTTGTTTGCCATTGAAAGTGGTGCGTCTCCCAACATATGGCTGGCCTCTTTGAAAAATTAAGAGTTCGCCCTAGATCATATTTTGTCACTGTCATGTGAAGCCATGGTATCCAGAGATGGGCAACTTTCCTCGGGCTTGGACCAACCTAAGGCAGGAGCCAGGTGGCCTTAGGGTTAATCCAAGGATGGGTAAGGCCGAGCTATCGAGAGGAATGACCTAGGACAGGAGCAATGACAATACTGACGTGACACCCTGATCTAGACAAGTCATAGACAGAGGTAGCTACACCCCATTTGAACATATGGGCTGGTCAAATGCTCCTCTGCACAACACACATATAGCCCAGAATGGTGTGTTACAGCATAAGTTCATTTATTGCCATTAGGGTGCAGTCCTAACTGCAAGAGTGGCTCGCCATGGCCGAGCTGGGCCCTCTGCGAGGCATGTCTGACCTCTCTCAGAACACTACCTCCACCTAATAGGTTCATTTTTAAAAAAACAAAAAAGAGGGAGATGTAGGGAGCGGCTAAAGATGGCGCCGACATCCGGTGGTCATTTGTGGTAAACACCTACAGCACATGTGTTGGCATACCCCCAGCACCTACAAGGCCAGGATGATATTCATGCTAAATAGGTATTTCATACTCCACCAATCCCCAGTGGACAAATTTACAGCCACAGTCTGTTTTGTATATAAGGCAAGTGCCTTTGTTCCTCGGGGTCCCTGTATTAACAATTAGGTGTTCCTGCAATAAAGGCTGTTAAGAAGAGTCCGACGGTGTTGCGTCTTCCTTGCTGGTCAGGGTGGGCGCTTCAAGCAGCCACACTCTAACTGTAATGCTGGGACAGTGGAGATGGGCAGACTTCTGGAAATCACTGGCCCATCAGCCTGGATAACCACTGTGCACAAGCCAAAAGAGAAAATTGGTCTCATAAATAAATACATTGTCTCAGTTTGGGTTTTATTGCTCTGAAGAAGCACTGTGACCAAGAACTCTTACAAAGGACAACATTTAATTGGGGTGTCCTACAGGTTCACGGGTTCAGTCTGTTATCAATTAGCAGGAGCAGGGCAGTGTCCGTGCAGGTAAGGCTCAGGAGGAGCTGACAGTTGTACATCTTGATCTGAAGTTTGCTAGGAGAAATCTGGCTTTTCTGCACTGGGTGGAGCTTCAAACCCCAGCCCCACAGGGGTGCACTTCCACCAACAAAGCCACACCTCCTAAGAGTGCTGCTCCCTTTGACAAGCTTACTCAAACTACCATGACAATCTTCCTAAAATTTCTGTACGCATGAAAACTTTGAACGTGAAACCAAAGGTAGAGGTATCCTGCTGTGACTCCAGCAGGTTGGGAGGCAGGGAAGACAACATGGATTTCGGGCAAGTTAAAAAATTGAGCAAAGATAAACTGACTGAGAAGTGGGTGGGGACAAGGCCGGGATAGAGAATACACTGTAGGTGGCAGGAATGAGCTAGGAAATCTCTGCATCACTGGTCAAAGCCTGAACCTCTTAGGAGGCGCAGAATAGGATTGGGGATGAAGTGGCTCATGTGGGCAGGCAGCAGCAGCACTGAAGTAAGTCCAGAGAGACCTAAATGGAGGACAGGAAGGAGGATGAAGGTCCCCTAGCTGAGTACTAGCCTACTGTGGCAGCTGTGAGTCCCTGCTAGAGAGAGATTTTTGTGGTCAGCAGAGTCACAAAGGAATGACTGAACGGGGGCCAGCAGGAAGGACAATGGAAACACTGAGTCTATAACAAGAGCCCAAATGGATATTTTGTTACACTACACATCAATGTTTAAGATGTTTAAAAACAATGATGAGTATCACTGATGAGTATTTTCCTTTTATGGAAAAAGAATGAATGAGGAAGTTATGAAAGTTAATTGTAGAAACACAAGGGCTAGACCTGTGAAGGTGCAGATATAGCAGCTAGTAAACAATAGCCTGTAATCTCCAGGGCTGCAAAGGATCTTGGGAACTAGCAGATCTGGGAGGGGCCAATTGTTCCAAGAGGTAGTTTGTACAGACACAAATGTGGAAGACCAAGCCCAAACATCTGTGTCTCAGGAGCATTCCTTATGAGAGCGTCTAGCCAAACCGTACACCACCAACTTAATCCTGGAGGTTGTGACATTTCAGATCCAGAGTTTACCCTGAAACGTCACAAGAGTCATTTCGTATCACGAGAACCCTGTCTTTAATTATAGCTTTATTTAGAGCCAACAACCTCAGTTAAGACTCCTGAACCATTACACATCACTACAGAGAAGTGTCCTTCTGTGCTGGCTATTTTTATGACAACTTGATCATCAGAGAGGAAGGAACCTCGATTGAGAAAATGCCACCATAAAATAAAATTTCTTAACTAGTGACTGATGGGGGATGGCGTGAAAGATCCTAGCTCGAGTCTCAGGATGGTGCGCCCCAGGGAACACCGATCCCAGATGAGCCCCTAGATGAAAGATCCCCGAAGAGAGACCCTTTCTAAAGTCGCGGGAAATCGCAGACCCCAGACACAGAGAGACCATTTTGGATGTAATAAGCAAAGGTGAGGTTTATTACGGAGATCTATTACGGGGATCTCCGGGTCGACACGTATCCTGCGCAGGAGACAGAGGTGTCGACCCCGAAACTTAAAAGTCAGGGGTTTATATAGGGAAAGCTAGGGGTTTGGCGAGGTTACACACAATTGGCTAATTTTTGGCGCGGCTATAAGTGATTGGCTCATTCAAACAGACAACACAGCAGAAGAGTACGTGCTGACTGGGGCGTACAGGATTTTAGAAGCTAGGGGCTTATCAGGGTTTGAAAGACATCTGGTTAAGGTGTGACTCTGAGTAAGCTGGGGGAGGTGTTTTCTGCCAGATGGTTTGGGTCAGTCCTGATAACTCGGGCTGGTTCCTGCATTCCTTTTCTTTATCTTTATGGTCTGTTAGTCCTAGCGGCAGGGCGGGGCTGCCTGGACTTGCTTTTCACAGTGTTTAGCCCTGAGTTTGTGAATTTTGAAACTTATTCTTTTAATTTTATATTTTTAAACCTTAAATCTGTATAATTTTCCCTTCAGGCACAGCTCATTATGGTGGTGCCCTCCCTGGGCTGGTGGCCCCGGGTTCTGTGAGAAAGCAGGATAAGAAAGTCCCAAGCCAGCATACAGCACCCTCCCATGGCCCTTCCAGCAGCTGTGCCTCCAGGTTCCTGCTCTGAATTAGATCCAGTCCTGACTTCCTTAAGTGGTGACCACCAGTGTAGAAGTGTAATCTGAATAAACCCTTTCCTCCCCAACCTGCTTTTTGCCGTGGTGTTTTGTTGTAGCCACAGAAACGCTGAGACACTCCCCTTAAATCTCCCTTCCTCAATGAGCTGATTAGGAATGTTTTTATAGTCACTCATTATGTGTGGGCTTGCTTTGTTTTTGTTTTGACATAGTGTCTTTTGTAGCCCAGATTAGCCTCAAGCATAGTATGGAGCAGAGCATGACCTTGAACCTGATCTTCCCACCACCAATCACGGACCATTGGCCATTACATTCTCACTGTAGAGATGAAACTGATACCAATGGATGTAAAATTTTCTAGGACAAATTCTCCTTTTCCAGGTTAATTTAATTGTTGAAATATGTCTCATGATTTTTATGGATGAGACGATCTAGCATGCAATACATACTGACGTTAGTTTGGGGCTTGGACTCTGTAGTTTACCTTGTTGTTTTGTCATTTATGTTTCTAAACCATCGCTGATTTACAGAATGATCAATACCAAATTTTTAAAACGGAAAACTTCATTGGATACTTTACACAAAAGTTACTTTTCTAAAATTTTTATTTTTACAAATATACCATTCCATATATAATGCATTTCAGCCATTTCCCCCTCTGCCATACCTCTCTTATTTCCCTTACAATCCCTTCAAATACTCCTCTTTACAAGTCTCTTTCTCACATCCACATCTTTGTCTTATGACCCACAGAGTTTAAACAGGGCTGTCTGTGGGATACAGGGGTTTCAGACTTTCCACTGGAGTCTGGTAGGCTCAAATGTGAATATACATGTGAAATCAATGACTGCTTCTCCCCCATGATCTGCCAGTAGCCGATAGTTGAGCAGAATGGGGGATGAGCTCATTGAGTTCTCCTCTGTTCCTTCTGTGCTGATGAGGGATCCAGTCTTGTGTAGGTAGCCATAGAGTTGAGACACAGACCATGGTTGCCTTGGCTGTGCAGGACCAAAATATTGCATTTCCATTCCTTCTTCTCATATTCTGGCTCCTGCACTCTTTCTATTCTACAATGCTCTGAGCTATAGAGGGCACACTATAGGTGTCCTGTTGGAGATAAGCACTGGAGTGTCCCTTAGCCCTGTACTGTGAGCAGCCATGAGTCTCTGCATTCATCAGAGTTCACAGCAGAGGGATCCTCTCTGGGTCATGCTGGATGTAGCATTTGTTCAGGAATACAATTACAGACATTCAGAAGATACTTTGGTATTTAGTTAAACAACTGAAGAAAATTCCTGCCCCGCGATCTAAGAACTTCTAATGTCTTAACCTGTAATAACTGCACATAGGTAATTGTTAAGAGGATAATCATTATACAAGCTAAAGCCAGGTGATTCTCCCAGAAGCCCCACGATGAGAGATCGATGCCCTGGATCGTCAAGAATTCTTCACCAGTACATCTGTAATTCAACACACACAAAGGTAATGTCAGAGTTTATTCAATATATTTATTGTTGCTTCCCTTAAAAACTCATAATTTCAACACATTAAAATTTTCATGAAAATTTTCTCCCTTTTATTTAAATGACAGTCGTCATGATGTGCTTACGAATTTGTTATGTAATATGAAAATCAACTGAAACTACTTGAGTCAGGCACCTGAGTTAATTTCAAAAACTATCCAGAGAAGAGTAGCTACCATATCTACTTGAAAGCCTGTAGGATGGAGACCTAATAACCACGGCAGCTTTACACAACTGCACTGTGATCCAACTCTGTTCACTTCATGGTGTTATTTGTTTCTAAATCCATAATGCTGCTCTCTACGAAGGGGAAAAGCATGGGTCAAGTATTGCTACTCCTGAAGCAGAAAATCCCAGCTTTCTAAAGACACAGACACTACAAGGACTTTGCTGACCTAGTAGACAGTCATGCACAAGAACAGAAGCATGGAATTCTAGACCTGGGACCAGAGGAGAACAGATGTTGCAGGCAGGAGTTAGTGAATTTCTGTCTGCTCCTGTACTAAGACTGAAGTAACAATCACAGATGCTTAGCTATAGGACATCCCTAGCAGCACAGGTGACAGACTGAGCCTGTGATAGCAGTGGGAGCACAGCAGCGTGCAGTGGGCCTGACACAGATTAGCATAGGAACTGCTGTGAAGAATTCTGCATACAGCTACAATTGCTGCCTGTGTCTCTCCATCCCTGTGACTCTGTTCCCTTGTATCTCTTAGGATTTAGAAGAGCACAAATCTTCTGAAAGAGCAGATTTCTTCCTCTTGAGAGGATGAACCTATGAGGAGGAAGAATGGGGATGGCCTCCTCTGCTTTCACTTTCCCATCCATATCCTCCTGACCAGGAACTGGAAGGGAAGTTGTATTAGAAGAGCCCAGGCCACACCAGGAGAGAGAATATGTGAGAAATAAGGTCTCTCTCCAAACAGGTTTTCTCATCAGTAAATCAAAATGCAAAATATTCTCTGCATTTCTTCTTTATTATTTTGAATATCCATGAGAGATTTAACGTATCACAATATTTCTCTCTGTTTTATATATCAAAATCAAATCATGAGAACAATCATGCAAAGTGAAGGTATTGTACGTTTAAAACAGATGAGTTTTATCAAAAATCTATGTTTGTATTTTAATAGTATTAGACAAAAAAAGATACTTTTCTCAACATGCTGAATTATTTATATCCTTTATTGCAGGGCACAATCTCTGATAGGACATTTTTAACACACACACACACACACACCAGTCTTTGATTTCTTGAAGTCTTCCAGAGTGTGAGGCAGAGGGACGACCCTAAATGATGGCAGGCAAAGCTCACCCTTGCTGTCCCGACATTTTCAGGATCAGCTCATAGGTACCATACCATATACTTATAGAAATTATATGGCTTTGTTAGCCTATCAGGGCAGCTTATGTCAAACTCAAATGTTCTGAAACTCAAATCCACAATCAAAGCACCAAAACTCTTCTCCACGATGCCCTAAAGAATCTTTTCTGCACATTATCAACACTACGGAGTAGTGTTGAAACTATGTCCTCTGGCGCACAGGGACTCACTCTGGGGAACAGGCAAAGGACAGAGAGTTAACCCTGGTCTTACCGGCAGGTCCCCTCTAAGTCTAATGCTAATTCTATGCCCCATTATGACCCTGAGCTCAAACTTACATTACATAGTTATGGCATCTACTGACTTCTTCTATGTTGTGTTCTGAACAGAAGTTTTGTCCAAGGAATTCATTATGCAGCAATGCCTGTAACAAAAGCAGGAACAGGTAAAGGAAAACAGACTTATATTTCATTTTCATACGTTTCCAAAGAGTAAACACAGCTATATCTGCAAGTAAAATCTTTACCACTATTTGCAAAACATTAAAAAACAAAAACCCAACCAGGTTCATAGACTGCTCAGTCCACCAGTGTCCCCTTCTGGGTTTCTCCAGAATCCAAAGGCTTATGATTGAAATAACGATGTTTCCCGTTGACTAAAATGTGAAATCTCTAACTAAATTACCCCACACATCCTGCTTCTTTGCACTCTAATTTTGCAACCCCATAAGAGCTGTAATTAAAACAATACTATTGAGTTATAGGAGGAATATGTTCTTGCTTGTTTTCATCAAAAGCAGCTGTAATTATGGGAGTAAAAGGACATTAAGTTGCACCCCGCTGCAGAGAAAGCGTGTGTGGCCAATATGGCTGTGAGCATTACATGGTTTCTGTTTTGGTTAATTTAATGATATGAACTATACATCATAGTCTCTGACCCGGTCATCAATTCTTCACTGGACAGAAACACTATGGTTCCTTTTTTTAAATCGTATTGTCTACCTTTCCTCTTTGCTCTCAGCTTTCTCTCCCCCTTCAGTTCTCTCAAATAACACGTGACATGGGAAAGGCACAGGTGACTTACTGACCTTAGGCCAAGTTAAACTAACAGGGAATTGTTCCTCTTTTGCCCCTGGAAGGACATTCCTGGGCAGGAGCTAGTTAGAGATTATTGCTAATGAAAGGACCTGGGTGGGACTCATTTTGGTTACTATAATTGGAGACCCCAAGTAGAGTGACAGAGAGGACAGCTTACCTTAAAGCCATAATGAGGAATGTTAAAGTACTGAATCCATGAGAGCTGAGGCAGGAGGCTTCCGGAATATAGTGATAAACCTGAAAAAAACTACAAAGAGCAGAACCAGTCCAGTGACTAAGAATCCTAGACAAGTAACTTCCTCTTCAAGACCCCCACATCCTTCTGACCATTTCTGCTCTTGACCTTCAGACCAGATCTTTAAAAACATTCTTTCAGTTAACTCTAATCCAAAGCCTGCACTCTTGGCAAAGCCAAGGTTCTCTGTGGTTTTTAAAAGAAGACCCTGTCACCCCGCTCTGCAGAATCCAAACCGTAGAGATGCTTATGCTGTCTTCAAGATGGCATGCGATCTGCACACCCCTTAATGCTTTAAATACCTCCATGCAACATACTTTTAATCATCCCAGATTCCTTATTGTATGTAATTCATGTAGCTCCATAGTTTATATCGTGTAATCCTTGGAGTGGCAATATTCAGAACAGAAACATTATTTGATATATAGTTTAATATATTGTTAATATTTGATTAGTTGAATCTCTGACTATATTACAGGTCAAATGTAGTTACTTTTCTAATAAAACCAGGGACAGTTAGGAACATATCCTGAAAGAATGCTTTCTTGGCTCATTTTATGTCAACTTGACAAAAAACTAAATTCACTAGGATGGAGGGAATCTCAATTAAGAAAATGTCTCTATAAAACCCTTTGTAGTCAAGTCAAAGGGACGTTTTTTATTATTGATTAATAGGGCATAGTCCAAACCATTGTGGCTGTTACCATCCCTAAGCTGTGGTCCTGGTTTCTATAAGAAACAAGCTGAGCAAGCCATAGGGAGCAATCCCATAAGCAACACCCCTCCATTGCCTCTATATCATCAGTTCCTGCCTCACTGTTCCTGCTAAACGTGAGTTTCTGCCATGACCCCCTTTGCCAATGAACATATACAACTATAACCTTAAAACCCTTTCTTCCCTAACATACTTGAGGCGTAATGTTCCCTTCCAGTAGTAGAAACCCTCACTAGGATGAACACTGAGCATCCTACACGCACTTCTACTTCCACAAACCAACAAGACGTTATTTATAAGAGTGTTGACTCTGTTCATGACCAGGAGTAATTTGGTATTCAATTAATCTACAGCCTTAAGACAATTTCAACCCTAGAACTGATAAACTACGCTGATGAAGAACAGCAGAAAAAGTGCCCAATCCCTCATTTTAAAAAGCTACCAAACAGAATCATACAGAGTTGCCAGAAAGGACTGATGGGGATAAACAAGAGACAGGTCATACTTGTCCTGTCTCATCTTCAGTATACCAGAATAGTCAAAGGAATGACAGTGTGTGTGCATTCAGACTTGACCTGAACAAATGCTTGTGTATAAAATATGACATTCAGCTTCAGAACTAGTTTTTAAGGTCACATATAGAAAATGTGTACAATGACCAGTTGTCTTAATGTCTTAATTGCTGTGGTAAAACACCATGACAACACACACAGAAGTCAGAGCCTTTTCTAAACACAAATTATAAACATAATGGGAAAGAAATGAGGGGTGAAATTTCATCTACAGTAACCTCAAAAATGGGGAAGTGAATATGTTGGAAAAAATCCAACCAAGTGAAATATTTCTACAATAAAAATGTTAAGAAACTGAAAATAAATAAACCGAAGAAGATACTAAAAGACAGAAAGACGTCCTATGCTTATATTCTATAAGACAAATATTATGAAATATGCATCCTACCAAAACCAGTCATTAGATTTAATGCAGTCCCCATCAAACTTCCAATATAAATCACAAAAATTGAAAAAAAAACCCTCAAATTTCACATAGAAATAAAAAAGAAAGATTAGCAAGAACAATGCTGAACAATAACAACAGCAAGACTGCTGGAGATATCACTACCCACTGGGGGGATCACCACCCACTGGGGAAATCACCACAAACTGGAGGGATCACCACCCACTGGGAAGATCACCACCCACTGGGAAGATCACCACCCACTGGTGGGATCACACCTACTGGAGGGATCACCACCTATTGAAGGGATTACCACCCATTGGGGAAATCACCATCCACTGGAGGGATCACCACCCACTGGGGGGATCACCACCCACTGGAGGGATCACCACTCATTGGAGGGATCACCACCCACTGGAGGGATCACCACCTCTTGGAGGGATCACCACCTATTGGGGAGATCACCACCTATTGGGGAGATCACCTCCCACTGGAGGAATCACCACTCACTAGAGGGATTACCACCCACTGGAAGGATCACAAACCACTGGGGGGATCACCACCCACTGCAGGGATCACCACACACTGCAGGGACCACCACTCACTGCAGGCACCACCACCCACTTGAGGGATCACCACCCACTGGAGGGATCATTACCCACTAGAGAGATCACCACCCACTGGAGGGATCACAACCCTTTGGTGAGAGAATTCATCCCCTGCTTGTGTGAGGAATAATTCATCTTCTCCACTGATAGGAGGGTTTCTGGAGGTTGGTCTGGACATCTGGAAACAAGAGCAGCAGACTCCAGCAAGCTTTATCACCCCACGTGCCCTTCTTGTATAAAGAGTCTAGCATGCCATTTGCTCTGTAGGATCAGTGTCCCATTCAAATTGAAGGATGCCCGAGCCAGTGATTCCCTGCCTCGAAAGCTTAACAGAGTGAACTCTAGCAACACTAGAGTGCTGTTGGGATGCTCCTGAGAATTAACTTTAAAGGCTGCCTGCATGATTCAAAGGGGAAAACTTGGGACATGTGAATTTATTCCACGAAAGCTTTCTACTTTTTTTTTAAAGTAAGTCTAAGACTTGATACTTACTCACAGTTGAACTCTTAGTAGAAAAGCTGCTTTAGTTATAATGAAAAAAATTCATTATCATTTCTAAAAATCATAAACAGGATTTTTAAATCATTAAGGCTTTTCCTGTGTGAGACCGTCCATTTCCCTGAGCATCGTTTTGTTGTGACCCCCTCTGGAACATTCTGAACGGTGGTTTCAGTTCACATCTCAGGAAAGGGGCCCTACCAGGTTAGCTTCAGTTTGTTTTCTGTTTTGTTTTGTTTGGTCCCCTAGCAGGAAATATGGGCTGGTAATTTTTAGAAGAGGAGTCTTGGCAAAACTATAACCTGAGAGGGGTCTTGGGGAGGAGAAAAACAGGACATCATTTATGAGAAACCAATTTTAGTTTCCCTGGGGAGAAGGCCTGTAGATCTGCTGACATGAGACATTCGTGTGGAGAGGGGACCCCTCTCCCTGAGAGCTATTTTATCCTTAACTAAATCTCTTTAGTCATGAGTTACTCTAAGACCCTTCACCCTACTAGCAGTAGTGGTGGAGGGAAGGGAGGAGGCCTGTGTCCATGGGAGTAGGCGTCACATCCTATCAGTGCACAGTTATGTTTGTTTGTTGATTTGTTTCCTTGGTATCTGTGGAAGTCCATCTGGATGCCTCCACAGGGTTTCAGTTCAGATCTCACATCTGGGTTTTTAATGAACTCCAATCCCCTTTTTCTGTTTTGGCAAGTCACATTGTTAACACACACGTTTTGCACAGACCTATGAAGACTCCTACCTAAGTTAGGCTTCTATTCCTGTAAAAAAGTCATCATGAGTCCAAAAGGATGTGGAAAATGAGTTTACTTAGCTGACTATCCTGACCATATTCTATCATTAAGAGCAGCCAAGATAGAAACTCAAGGGAGGAAGGAATCTGGAGGCAGGAGCTGGAGCAGAGACCATGAAGGATGCTGATTATTGGCACACACCCATAGCTTCCTTGCCTACTTTCTTTTTCTTTTTTTTTTTTAAAGATTTATTCATTTATTATATAAGTACACTGTAGCTGTCTTCAGATACACCAGAAGAAGGCATTGGATCTCTTTACAGATGTTTGTGAGCCACCATGTGGGATTTGAACTCAGGACCTCTGGAAGAGCAGTCGGTGCTCTTGACCTCTGAGCCATCTTTGCAGCACCCCTTCCCTACTTTCTTATCCAACCCAGGATGACCTTCCCAGAACGGTGCTGTCCACAGTGGGCTGGGTCCTGCCACATTAATTAATCAAGAAACTACCTCCAAAGGTTTGTCTATAAAAGAATCTGATGGAATCATTTTCTCAACTGAGGAACTGAAGGAGGGCTCTCTCTCTCTCTCTCTCTCTCTCTCTCTCTCTCTCTCTCTCTCTCTCTCTCTCTCTCTCTGTCTCTCCAGGGTTTCTCTGTGTAGCCCTGGTTGTCCTGGAACATACTCTGTAAACCAGGCTGGCCTTGGGCAAGCCCCACCAGCTTTTGACAACGTTCTTTCTTCATAATGAACAGAGCTTCCTTCAAGCTGTCAAAGGAACCAACCAGCAAAACCCACACACCCACAATCGTAACCTCTGTATTGCATCACCCATAGCCTGTGGTACCCAGTGGATTTCTTGTAAGATGTAGGATGGCTAGAGTTTAGTCTCTCAATACTCCGAGGCCTCTCTGAAACAGACCATTTACCAGAGGGGTCTTATTGTCCTGCATCCTGCCCTGACTTAGAAAGACAATGACAGAAACACTGCATGTCCTCTCTGACCATCACTATTCTCTTTGCTGTAGCTTGTAAGCTTTGTTGGAAACGGGACCGCTTTAACAGTGTTGTCACTAACTCTGTGCAACACGGAGCTAAAGCTCAGATGGTTTAAAATGAATTTGGTTTTGTTCTTTCAATTCGTTAGATCAAATACATGTAGCAAAACCACAAGTAATTATGTGGATAACACGCATTTTTTTGTTTTGTTTCTCTGATAACTGAAATTGGTTATATAAAGCTTTAGAAGCCACTGTTTATAACTGTTACCATGAGTTGGTGACACTTATATCAACTCTGTCAATTTAAATAAAGGTTTGATATCAATGTACTGACCATCCACTTACAAATTGAAATATCCTGCCTATCATCTTCAATGTTTATGGCTTACATATCTTAAATAACATACTCAGTCGCTTGCAACCTACATAAACTTTTTAGTTTCTCTTTCTGAACTGGAAATATTTAGTTTAATCTTCATACATAAATTGTTCTTTAACACTTCCTCCTCCTCTCTAATTTATTTATTTATTTATTTATTTATTTATTTATTTATTTATTTATTTATTTTCATTTTTGGAGACAGGGTCTCTTCGTTTAGCCCCTGCTGCCCTGGAACTCGTTCTGCAGATCGAGCTGGCCCCAAACTCACAAAGATTCACCTACCTCTGCTTCCCAAGTGCTGGGATTAAAGATATGCTCCAACATACTGAAGATTATTTTTACATTCTTATTACATTTTTTAAACTAACTTTTTAGAAATTCTATGGGATATGGGTGTTTGATTGTTTACAGTTACACATTTAAAAAGCAACTATGTCTTTTATCATCAGGATACGGAAGAAGAGTAAAACACAATTTTTTAAACCACTAACAAGAATATGGTAGTTTAAAGTTTGCCTTTGTTGTTGATGTAGAAATCTACTGGTGAGTTTCACTATCTCAGTAAGACGCCAGTCAGCTTCAGAACAAGGCGTCCTTGTTAGTTCACATCTGAAACATATTAGGGGTGAAGTGGAAACGTAAGGGATCCGTGGAAAGTCAGTTGTGGTGGAAAGTATTTTGCTGGGGCAAACACTCGAGGGAGTGTTTTCCTGAAGTCGACACAGGTGAGAGGCTAAGGCAGACTCGTGAAGGAACGTTTTGCTAAAGGGAGGTTACAAGAGAGAGGATGTTCTGCTAAAGCAAGCACGTGAAAGGACACATGAAGGATTCTTTGCCAATGACACTCACTCACTGGTCTGCCTTACATTGCATTTTAGATCTAAGGACCAAAATACCATGGTCTCCTTTATAGACATGTGTGTATGGGCAGGCCAGCAAGCTAGGCAGAGTACTGAGTCCAAGTCCTGACGTGATTAATGGGCAGAACATTTCATCACTTTTACTTTGCCTCCTGTCTGTGGTGGCTTAAGATTTCTATTGGGTGCTGCAAACTATGGGCAGGGAGCTAAAAGTGTGAAGTCTGGGGGAGGCGATTCCAGGAGTCATGTGGTGCAATCCAAAGTATGCTGGAGCACAGTGACCATCCTGCCTGCCTCTTTTCTGCTTTTCTTTCCCTTGGGTGAAAAGGAGACACATGGGGCACACTGGACAGGCTCCTGTCATGGCAGTAGCCAAGCACTCCTTTTTCGATTGTATTATGGCCTCAAGTTGCAAAACCTGTGTGGTGCTGTGGCTAGTGAGGCCATATGTATCGGGAGAATCTGCTGTTATTCTTCTAAATGGATACGGTATTGAACTGACTTCTAATGAGTTACTGTTACACCTGTAGATTAGTACATCTCAGACATTAATTCGGAGAAGCTTGGTTTCGATTCTTTGATGGCCAGAGACCCACAACATCAGTAGAAGGTGATGGATTGATGCAGAGACCCCCAACATGCAGAGAAAAGAGACTGCAAAGGATCCAAACCTGAACAGGAAATCTGCATCGCACCTCTCCTCCCAAGGCTTACAGATCCTGGTGAAGTCAGAAGAATGATTGTAAGAGCCGGAAGCAGTGGGTAACTACAGTGAAGCAGGATCATTCAGTCGCAATTGTGCAGTGACACATGTGAATGCAAAACAGTTGTGACAACATGTGAAACACTTGACCTGGATCAAGGAAGCAGCATCCCAGCATGGAAGGGAGAGGTGGACAGGAAGTCCCACCCTTAGTTCAGGAGCTATTGGCAGCTGCTGGCTGCTGGGAATAGGGAGCCATTTTTCTTTAAAGATGAAGCCTCTGGAAGTCAGCCTTTGCTTCAGTATATGGCCCTATACACAGGCACCCGTAGACAGTCTACGGTGACCTTGTTTATAAAAAGCAAAACAAAGCATGAGGCAGGATAGGAGGAGAAGTGAGCGTGACAGGAAACGGAGCAGCTGCTTTTCAGATGCTCATACAGCACCACTTGCAGAAGTTTGTTCAGCCTTCATTTTCCAGAGTGATGAGAGTCCATCTTGGCAGGGGGTTATGGCAGCAAGCGGCAGGCATGGAGGTGGAATGAGGAAGCCAAATGCTCATGTGTTCACATGCATGCACAAAGCAGGGAGGGATCTACAAGTGGAGCAAGACTACAACCACCCAATGCTGCCCAGTGACATAGTTGCTCCATCAAGTCTCTACCTCACACAGCACAAGCAATTGTGAACCCAGCCTCCCCTAAGGCTCAGGGACATTTCTCATTCAAAAATCCCCATGGAAGAGGGGAAAAATAGGGGTGGACTTGATCACCACACCTTACAGGCATTTATATACCTCAAACAAGATTTAAATAAAAACGTATTTATTAAAGATTTACATTTCTGGATGGCCATATGTATATGACTATATAGATAGGAAATAGAAACAAACTGAGCACTTTCTCAAAGCCACACATCTCCCATTGCCAAGCTACAGGATGTCCTTGCACCAGAAGAAATGATGCAAATTGTAACACATTCAATAGTTCTATTCACCTGCTCCCTTGGTGGGAAAGTGTAGAATCTCGTTCACTTGTTTGTTGATTCCTATACACTAAGGGCATCATTTATGGACATGTAAGACTGAACAATCATTTCTACAGAGATGAGCAGACGTATGCTAACACGGACAACTGACTTACTGCTGAGGACTCTGGAATCTCCCGCTATTTCTAATGCGTTTCAGGACACAAGGGAGCCCTGAGATAGCCTCCTCCTGATGAACACTTACTTTCTCATGACCCTTGCTTTCCCATTAGAGACCAGTGAATAAACCAGGTCATCTCTGCTGTAGCTAACATGGCGTCAAGTCTCTTACACCAGCATGAAAGCAAGGCAGCAATCTGCTCCCTTTGTGAGGGAATCAGCCAACCGCAGCCTTTACTGATTCCAAATTATTATGGTTTCTAATGCAGTCCCAGGAAATGTCTTTTAAGAACCCACTAAAAATGGCCTGTTAGCTACATCCTAGGACTGACATTAGAGCAACAGTCACAGAAGAGGAAGAAGAAGAAGAAGAAGAAGAAGAAGAAGAAGAAGAAGAAGAAGAAGAAGAAGAAGAAGAAGAAGAGGAGGAGGAGGAGGAGGAGGAGGAGGAGGAGGAGGAGGAGGAGGAGGAGGAGGAGGAGGGAGGAGGAGGAGGAGGAGGAGGAGGAGGAGGAGGAGGAGGAGGAGGAGGAGGAGGAGGAAGAAAGACAGCTCCTCCTCTATGACAATAAGCTTTAGCATGTGGCTTCATGTCCCAAGTACTGATTTATCAAGCAGGATACATGTTCAACAAGGAACAGAGGAAGTTTTTTTTCTCTTAGAAAAACACTCACCAGCATGAACACAAAGTAGATGGTCACAAACAGTGTTGGGACAGCCACTGCATTCTCCCCGGCTCCTATAGACAGTGGCAGGGAGCTGGCCGAATAAGCCAGCATCATGACGGTAAATAGCATAGTGAAGACAGAGCTCATGCTCGTTTTTAGTCCTTAGAGAAAAAAAAATGAATTAGTCCAGCTACCCAAGTCGGGAGAACTGGACATTGTTCAAATAATACTTTAATAATCACAGGGACTGGTAACCATTCTAAAGCCACCCAACTACTCTGGGTCTCCCCTTTCATTATGTCCTTCCATGTGACCACAAAGAGTTATTAGACAGGTTTTTTTTTTTTATTCTACTTTTAAATGTGAATTTATTGTGTCTGTGTGGAAGTATGCCACACTTGTGCAGTTTCCCTATGGAGGCCTGAAGACAGCATCAGCTCTTTCACAGCAGGAGTTCCAAGCCTTTGAAAGCTGACCAATGACGTGTGTGCTGGGAACCAGATGTGGCGACCCTGGAAGAGCAGCAAGTACTCTTATCTGATGAGTCACCTACCCAGCCCCCCATATGGCTTTCCTTCCCAACTCACCAGAAAAGTACCTTTCCATATAACACATGTTCTCATTTATACATAGTTAAGAACAACTTACGAGATCCCGACCTGGAGAGCTACAGGTACCGTAGTTAGCCAAAATTCTATGCCTTCTCTCACAGGAGACTCACCAAGAGAAAACACTCCTCTCCATGTCCCCCTGTGTTTATTATAATTCCATTAATAAGGAAATTGAGATCAGGATTGAACTGGTTAGTTTTTACCCATCTATTACAAGCTAGGGCCATGTGGGAAGGGAACCTCAATGTAGAAATGCTTCTGGCCTTTATCACAACCACTTGAAAGGCAGAGGCAGGTAAATCACTGTGAGTTCAAGGCTACCCTGATCTGCAAAGAGAGTCCAGACAGCCAGGACTTGATACAAAGAAACTGTATATTGGCAAGAAAAAGAAAAAGAAACTACTCTAGGTTCCAATTTCATCAATTCCTTCCATGTGACCACAGAGAATTCATATACAGGGTTTTTTAATTCTATTTTAAAATATGGGGTGCATGCGTCGTGCTGTGCTCCCTGTCTTTAGGAGCAAGCCAGCTAGTAGGAAGCATTATTCTGTGGCCTCAGCTTCAGCTCCTGCCTCCAGGTTCCTGCTTGAGTTCCTACCCTGACTTCCTTTCTTGATGTGTGGTAAGTCATCTAAGGCAATGATTTGAACAACCTTGCAGCTGGTGGTTTTCACCCTTAGCAACGGGCGGGTGCCTCCAGCTTTATTTTTCTCTAGAAAATTGCACAACTACAGAGGAGGGCAGTAAGCTTCATAATCTTTACAGAGCTGATGCATGAGTCATGTGTTTTTATAATAGTCACAAGAAAACAAGATGGAATCTGGGTAAGCTGAATTCCATCCCTAATTGTTTAGAAATTATTCTTATTATTATCATGGTGTGGATATGGGTATGTATGTGCCATGGTGTGCGTGTTGTATGTGGGCCATGGTGTTCATGCGCCATGGTGTGCATATGGGACTGTGTGCATGTGCAATGGTTTGCATATGTCATGGTGTGCATATGTGATGGTGTTCATGTGCCAGGGTGTGCATGTGTGATGGTGTTCATGTGCAAGGGTTTACATATGGCATGCCGTGCATGTGTGATTGTGTGCATGTGGCATGGAGTGCATATGTCATGGTGTGTGATGCGATGGTCTACAAGTGTCATGGTGTGTTCCATGGTGTTCCATGGTGTTTACTGTCAGGTTTGCATGTGCCACTGTATGCATGTATCATGGTGTGCAGGTGCCATGGTGTACATCTGTCATGATGTACATGTGTCACAGTGTGCGTGTGGTATGGTTTTCATGAGTCATGGTGTGCATTTGGCATGGTATACATGTATCACGATGTGCATGTGTCAGAGAGTGAATGTGTTAGGATTTTCATGTGCCATGGTGTGCATTTATCATTGTGTGCATGAATCATGGTGTGTATGTGTCAAAGTATGCACCTATCACTATATGCATGTGTCATGGTATACATGTGTTATGGTGTGCATGTGTCATGATGTGCTTGTGAGATGGTGAGCATGTTCCACAGTGTGCATGTATCATTGTGTGCATATGTCATGGTGTACATGCATTATGGTGTGCATGTGTCATGTTGCGCATGTTAATGGTGTGGATGTGTTGTGGTGTGCATGTGTCATAGTGTGCAAGTATTGTGTTTATGTCTCAAATTGTGCTTGTGCCATGGTGGGTATGTGCCATAGTATACATCTGTCATGGTGTGCATGTGACATAGTGTGCATGTGTCATGGTGTGCATATGTCAAGGTCTGCATGCATCATGGTGTACACATGTGTTGATATTCATGTGCCATGGTGTTCATTGCCCATTTGTACATGGACCATGATCTGCATGTGTCATGGTGTGCATGTGTCATGCTGTGCATGTGCCAGGATATGCATAAATACTGGTGTGAGTATGGCTGGTATGCATGTGTCTGGTGTGCATGTGTCATAGTGTGTATGTGTAATAGTGTACATGTGACATGCTGTGCATATGTTTTGACATGCTTGTGTTATGGTGTACATGCATCATGGTGTGCATGTGTGTTGGTATTCATGTGCCATGGTATTCATTGGCCATGTGTACATGGGCCATGGTCTGCATGTTCATGGTGTGCACATGTAAGAGTGTACATGTTTCATGCTGTGCATGTGTCAGGCTGTGCATGTGCCATGGTATACGTGTATCATGGTGTGCACATGTGTCATTGTGCACATGTGTCATGCTGTGCTTGTGTTATGGTATACATGTATCATGGCATGCATGTATCCTGGTGAAAAAGCTTTATCTGTACTCATTTAGAAATGATGTATGTATATGTTAAAAATTTTGAAATTATAGAGTCGAGGATGAAGCCTAACCATCAAACACAAAAATGTGTACATGTTCTAAGAAATGATCTCTATCATTTCCTTTCAACAAACCCCATCCACTGTCCTTTTACTTGGCAAGCTGGTACCATAAAACAGTGTACACTTTAGTCTTTTTACACATACATGTGTATGAGGTATTATCCACTTTTCAATATTTTACTCACATAAAGACACATACAAAAACAAAAATATATGGCTTAGCTAGAGACATGTCTCAGTGATTCAGAACATGTGCCATTCTCGAAGAGGCCCTGGATTCAGTTCCCAGCACCCACATGGTAGCTCACATTCCCCTGTAACTCCAGTTCTAGGTGATTTGGCATCCTCTTCTGGTCTCCCAGGTGCTGCGTTCAGTTAGGACACACACACACACACACACACACACACACACACACAGACACACACACCACACACATACATACCAAACACAAACACACACACAGAAAAAGAGGAGGGCACAAACACACAAAAGAAAATTAATCTTTTAAAATACATATGGAGAGATAACTAATGATAAATGTTGTCGCTCCATTATCTCTGTGTCAAACTTGAGAGCTATTTCTACATTTGTCATAATGTACAAAAACTCTCAGTAAGAATGCAGTTTCATAAACAGCTTTTGGCGTTCTTTTGTTAAGGAATCTTGGAGACTGTACTCACATCAATCACCTGTTGTAGACCATTTTTTTATTTTAAGACTTATCACGGTTGTACAAAGCAAAACATGCTCATCAAAGCCTAAAGACGCATTCTCTGGTTTTGTTGCTCACCTGCTATGAAGTATGCTATAAGTACTATAGTACTTGGCAACAGCCTCCTGGGTATTAGCTCGGCCAGCAATTTCCCAAAGAAATAGGATGACACTCTGTAGTATCCACTGGTGTGCTCATGTCTACCGAAACAAAAGTCCTCGTTATACTTCCATAGATTGGTCCAACAAGCACAGGTGAGGTGATGGCTAGCCTGACTTCTGATACTACAGGGAGACTATGAAGACAGTGTCCCTGTGCTCCAGGCTGACTCCCATACACCTCCCATTATTTGAACCAGCATCTCTAGGCCACCATCCTTGTGGCATTCTCACTGTGATTCCCATCAGAGAAATCCCGTTTGGTCCACGAGGCCACGGAACAGACCCTGCAGGGAAACAGTCCGATGTTCACACTCTCCTCAGAGACTCTGCTCCTCTGAGGCTGGCTCCCTGAGGTACTTCAGCTCTCAGTACCTCACTTCAGTCAGTAGTCATGGAGACTCCTCTCCATGCCCTTTTTATGAGGAAGGTGACACTGGCCCTCTGAGGTCACCCTACAGCTACTATATCCTTCTCTTTTGCATCTCTCATTTAAGAAAAGACTTCTTCCTTTAATAATATCACTTTACAACCATGAATCCTCAACAGCTACCACACCTAGTCCTTCCCCTTCCTAGCAGCTACCCCTAAGCCATTCCAAACTTCAGGCTCGTCCCTGCCCATGTCTTCATTACATCTCTGATTTTGTTTTGTTTTTGAGAAAGGACCACTCGTGCAGGCTGACCTCAAACTCCATGTGTAGCTAAAATGACCATCCTCCTGTCCCATCCCGAAGTTCTAGAATTATGAAATATCTCCCTGCTGAGGTTAATGTGGTACTGTGAGTCTTCCCCAGGGTTTCATATGTGCTAAGCAAGCACTCTACCAACTGAGCTATGCCCTCAGTTCCTCTCTGATGATTCTTTCCTTGGCATGCACTTGTAGGAGTCCTTAGCATAGGCCACCCGGGAAGTCTTCTTCCGTGTTTGACAAGCACAGAAGATCAGACAGCTGTTCACTTAGAGCATCTCTCTGGCTCTTTTTTACCCTTTGTCCAAGGGCGGTGCACACCCTCGTTCCTGTGTTCCTGTTCAGGTTTAGCTCTCCAACTCCAATTTCCTGTAAACCACTACACTAAAGGTCTACCAAAAACCTGACATCATTTTAGGGATGCATGAATGATTTTCATCTTCCTACTGTTGCTTTGTCTACATCACTGAGACCTGGTGACCACACCCCAACTTCCAACTTCCACTGAGCTGCAGATACCTCTGCTCTTGAATACCCACCCATTTCTTCAGTTAATATTAGTAATTTCTATACATACTTTGAAACACATGGTACCACATAATAAAGACAAAATTTCATAATTTATTTTTTCAACCAAAACAAACCAGGAGAAATACCAGTAGCTCATGAGATAAAGCTCTAGGTCCAACTGTGAATGTAATGGTTTTGATCACCAGCGGCTGATGCCTCTTGCAGCAGGGGCTACTCACAGAAAGCGATCCCTGTCAATCACAAAGAGCTCCCCTGCAGACACACTTGTGATGCACTGGAAGATTGTGAGCAGGTAAAGGAGGCCGGCTCTGTTGAGAGAGAATGGAGGAAAAGCAAACAGCAAATTCAACATTAAGACAGTTTCCTCCCAACACAGCTTGCTCTGTAGATTAAATGACATTGCACAGACATTTCTTTTAGATAGGTGATAGTAGATAGAAAGATAGATAGAAAGATAGATAGATAGATGATATCGATATATAGATGACAGATAGATATGTTAGATCCATAGATAGATGATAGGTAGACAGACAGACAGAAACACAGACAGACAGACAAATGGATGGATGATAGATGGTTGATATCAATAGATAGATGACAAAGTTAGATGATTGATAGACAGATAGATTAGATCCATAGGTAGATGATAGATAGATGATAGATGATTGATATTGATGGATGATAGATAGATAGATAGATAGATAGATAGATAGATAGATAGATAGATAGATAGATAACAAGCAAGCCGGCCTGGAGAGGTGACTTCACAGTAAAGAGTGCTTGCAACAGACCCAGGTTTGGTTGTTGCACCCACATGGAAGGTCACAACCATCTGTCATTAGAGTTACAGGGGATCCTGTACCAGCTAGTTTCATGTCAGTTTGACAAAGCTAGAATTATCTGAGAGGAGAGAACTGAGAAAATGCTTCCAAAAGATCCAGTTGTAGGCAAGCCTGCAGAACATTTTCCTAATTAGGGATTGACATAGGAGAACCCAGTTCACAGTGGTTGGTACCATCCCTGGGCTGTGGTTCTGGGTTCTATAGGAAAGCAGGCTGAGCAATTCATGGGAACAAGCCAGGAAACAGCACCTTCCATGATCTCTGCATGAGTTCCTGCTTCCAGGTTGCTGCCCTGTGTGAGATATTGTCTTGACTTACTTCAGTGATGGACTACAATGTGGAAATAAAAGGCAATTAAACCCTTTCCTTCCCAACTTGGCTTTAGGTCATGATGTCTCAATGCAGTAAGAGTGACCTCAGCTGAGACAGGATCTGATGCCTTTATCTGATCATCATGGCACCAAGGCACACACATAGTACACAGAGAGATGTGCTGGCAAACACTCATACATGTAAAAAATTAAATAAATATTTTTTAAAAGAAAGAAAGGAAAAATGTAGAACTGTTCTGATTTTTAAAATTATCCCTCACAAAGTGTGAGTCCCATGAAGTATCTATGGGTTGAAGTATGTCTTCTAAAAATTCAACAATTTGATAATGTTCCCTAATATGATGAACTTTTAGTGTGTCTTTTGGGAATTAATTAGCTTTAGATGAAATGACAAGAGTAGAGCCCCACAGCGTGGTCTGTGTCCTCATTAGGGGAAGACTCAGCAATGCCGCCTCTGCCATGAGAGGGCCCTGAGAGAAGGTGCCCAGACAGGAAGAGACCATGGCAGAAGCCTCCCCTTAGACTCTCACACTGCAATGTACAGACACATTTAGTTTTAAATCCACTGAGCCCGTGGTATTTAGTCATGGCACCCCAACTGACCACTTCAGTCTGACTAACAAAATTGTTAAGTATCATTCCTAATATACAGAAAAAGAAAGCAAAATAAAACTCCAAGTGTTGGGCTCTGCCTTGGTGTTTCCCTCCCCTCTCGCTGAGCCTTTTAGCCTGCTATAGCAAGAAATTGTTTACACCCTTGGGAGCTGCTCTTAGCCCCTGATTTGGGGCTGGGATTTTCCATGGCACCCTTCCTCCCCACTGAGCCTTCCAGCTTGTTGTTGTTTAAGAAGTTGTTTATGCCCCTGATTGGACCCAGGACTTTCCACCACACAGACTTTTACTGTTTTCCTGGTTAGGGATTTTCACCTGCCTTGTTGTTTTCCATGGCTTTTGCCTCTGGTATATAAGGAGATCTCAGTAAAGCCTTGGTGGTACTAGCTGAAAACGGATGACCTGTGTACGTGGCTTCTTTCAATCCCGCAGACCTATGCCCAATATTCACACACTGGCAGTGCAGGCGCTGACATCTGGAGGCTCCACTGAGATTGGGAAAGAGAGGACAAACTGACGGGATCATTCCAAAAGGCCTGCCAGCAAGGAAGTGGAGCATACTGGGGACAAGCAGTGACCACGGGGCAAAACTGGAAGTAAGTAGTGCTACAAGGGTTTTGTCTTAGCGATGGGAACTACAAGTTCCTCGTTATTGGTCGTAGATCAGCTTGTAAGTTTACTCAAACAACAAGGTACTAGTATCAAGGTAAAGATAGCCCAAGATTTTGTTAAAAATATAGAAGAAGTCAGTCCTTGGTTTATAGCTAGTGGCAGTTTGAATATTCTGGATTGGAAAGGGAGATTGAGAAATTGGGAGAAAATGGGCCAGGAACGGCCCCAGTAAGCAGATTTCAGAAGGACCGCAGGAATTGAAAGCATGTGAAAAGATAAAGATTTGGGGTAGTGGTGAGTAAACCTTGTAAAAAGGAGACAAGGTAATAATGGTAAAATGTTTTTGTGTATGTGTTCTTTAGAGTTATGCTAAAATCTAGAGAAGCAAAGTCGATTCTCATAGATGCTTTTAGTCTGTGGACCCTGACTAGAGACAGTTTACACCCTAGACAAGAGAGAGAATGGGGTTGAGAAAAACAGTCCTCCAGGACTCTCCACAGATGATTTGGCAAAAGAAGGAAATGAGCTTAAGTGTTTTGGAGCTCTCCTGGAGACAGAAGGAGGTGTGGGAGACATCTTGCCCCCTTGCTGGCTCCTATTGGAGAAGTGCTTATTTCTGGTTCTGGGTCCTTTAGGTAGGATATCTGGGTCCCTTTGGTGGGACACCATCTAGTTCTCTTCCTCTATGTCTATTGTCTGTCCTTGGTGCACCAAGCTGTCCATGTATGTCAATTTATGTCTGGGTTTTGCTTCTCGTTGCTTTGAATGTTTTGTGTTTCATGTTTAAAAAAAATGGTTAAAATGTTAAATGCTGGTTGTGAAAGACCCCCTCCCAGAAAGGGAATTGTACAAGCCCAAGGCCCTCAACTATAGAAATAAAAGATAAGTTTTTAGATACACAGACTCAGAACTAAAATAAGCCTGGGAAAGTTCAGATGTGTCCAAGCTTTGTGGGACAAGCTGACCCATCATTTAGACGAAACAGACCATAAAAGAAAACAAAATACAGAAACCAGTCTAAATTATTGGTATTGCTTTATGGGCCACCTAACAAGAGATAAGCCCCTAGCCCCTGACATTCTGGATGCTCCAACCTACATGTATTCTCTTGCTGTGTGACAATCTCATTTAAATATATTTAAAATAGCCAATTGGGTGTAACCATACATCCGCGCCTCACTTGAACCCACCAACCATGCATCTGCTTCTGTAAGCCTGCTTCTGCTCCCCAATACCCTATAAAAACCCGTCCCTGGTTCTGCTAGGTGCGCCAGTCCTCTCGAGCTGACCGAGACGCCCGCAGGTACCTGTGTACCCCAAAATAAACCCTCTTGCAGATTGCAGCCTATGGACTCGGACTGGTCATTGGGCTAGGGGATCTCCCTTCTGGAGGGAAGATTCTCTCTGGGGGTCTTTCAGTTGATTCACCCATTGATGTAGTTTTAACTCCTTTCAAGAAAGGAACAAATAAATAAAAAGTTTCAATTGGCTTTTGGAGCCTGCATCTGTAGCTAGGAGCCTAAGTCTGCTAGGCAAGCTCCCCAGGGGGCTGGCTAAATGTTTACACTAGCCAATCCTAAAGGCACCAAGAGCTTCATAGTTTCTATGGTAATGGAAGTGATGGCTGTTTCTCTTAGAAAAATCTTTGACAGTGATAATTAGACTCAACAGGTGACAAGGTGTTTCTCTTAAAACTACAGCTAGAAAAAGTAAAAATGGTGATTGATTTAAATATTAAAGAGATGTGTAGCCACTTCATTTTTTGTTTCTGATTAGTTTTAAATGTATAATACACTCTACATGTCTTGGTTAAAGGTTACTGGCTTTTAAGTTATTGGGTATGGTTAAAAATTTGTAACATTGGTAACATAAAGTTGGCTTAAATCTCATAATTAGGATAGAGTAATTTTAGACAATACGTGACATGAGCCAACCCAGGGAAACAGGTCTAAATTAGAATAATATTTTAATAGAATTCTTATCCTAGAAACTAGACATAAAAATTTAGGGCAATGTCTTTTTGTTGAGGAATTAGAGCCTACACCATCGTCCATTCATATGCAAGAATTGACAGTCAAACTTTAAAACATGAGGAATAGACTTGGTGTTTTGGACAGACTGGATTTTGGAGAACAGATGGTTTGTTGGAGGTTGAGTTTTGTTTTCCAAAGTTATGGTTGTGCTCTGGTGTTAAAGGGAAACTTAAAGATTGTGGTTAAAGATTTCTAGTGTTACATTGGCTACAGTTTACAGTTTGATCACAGACAGCTCAAGATTCTAACTCACACATATTTGTAATTAAAAAAATTCAAACAGGTGGAGATTGTTACAAGATTTACAAAAGGTTGAACTTATAAGAACTTATAAGAACATTAGAGGCTGTTTGCTCACTCCAACTGCTATTTCAAGAAATACATATACAATTATTATAGATTTAAAAGATTGTTTTTATGCTCTTTCTTTACATCCTGGCGATTAAAAAAGATTTTCATTTAGTGAGCTTGCTTGTAATTTTGGAGAGCCCATGAAGTGATATCATTGGCAAGTTTTGCCTTGAATCACTTTTGACCCTACATCATGTAAAAAAAATTTTTGTCACTGCTTCAATACAAGAAGACTTTGAATCTTTCAGTGTATATTATTCATTATATAGACATTTTAATTTTACTACAAGTTTTACTACAACATGCTTTAAATTTTTGGGAGTAGCTGCTGCTCCAGAAAAGATTGAATATTTCTTTTCAATATTTAAGACAATTGGTCAACTGAGAAGAGAGAAAAAAATTTCTAAAATCTGTGCCATGTGTGTTGGCACCCCTTTTCCTTTGGTTTGGAGTGGGACTAAGGCAGTGTCAAGAGAGGAGATTCTCAATTGTTCTTGCAGGTCCTATCCTACCGAACAATTACTGAGAACAAGAAGATGCTACATGGATTGTTCGAGTTTCTGGTGTGATCCCCATACCTCTGGGTGAAGGCTGATGCCCAGTGGTACTCTACAGGCATAAAAAAAGACTTTGCCATTACTGCAACAGTCATTGCTGCCATTGCCATTTCAGCCACTGCTGCTACAGTGGCCGGTGTGGCCATGTCTCAGTCGACAGCTGTTGTTGGAATTGTGGGACTATGGATACATTCTATAAAAGACACCATGGCATTGACTGTGCAAAATAGCATTAATATTCAGATTCAGTTGGTCATTCTTCATCTCAACCAACAAACTGCTCTCAATTGGACTTCCTCTGGGAAACCCATGTTTTATCTTGTTCTAACTTTTATCATTCTATGTGTGTAAAACCTGTTAAGGTCCTTAGTAGCAGCAAGGCTGTTGGGGATGAATGCTTATCTTGATTGCTCGTTCTTAGCATCTGCCCTTGGGTTGTTTTAGAGTACCAACAGATCCAGTCTCAGGCTGAAACCAAACAGGTTTGGTTTTCATTGGCCAGGAATAATCCATTGGCCCAAATTAGGCTCAGTTTGTACGACAAATAGCCAAAGACGGGCAACCTTCTGAGACCATACTCTCCTAAGACAGAAATCCTGAGGCTGGCAGGATTTTCAGAGACGAGAGTTTTGGAACCCCAGATTGATCCTAAGACAGGCACTACTTAAAAAAAAATAAAAGAGGGGGCCCTACCTTGGTGTTTCCCTCCCCCCTCGCTGAGCCTTTTAGCCTGCTATAGCAAGAAATTGTTTACACCCTTGGGAGCTGCTCTTAGCCCCTGATTTGGGGCTGGGATTTTCCATGGCACCCTTCCTCCCCACTGAGCCTTCCAGCTTGTTGTTGTTTAAGAAGTTGTTTATGCCCCTGATTGGACCCAGGACTTTCCACCACACAGACTTTTACTGTTTTCCTGGTTAGGGATTTTCACCTGCCTTGTTGTTTTCCATGGCTTTTGCCTCTGGTATATAAGGAGATCTCAGTAAAGCCTTGGTGGCACTAGCTGAAAAGGGATTACCTGTGTATGTGGTTTCTTTCAATCTCGCAGACCTATGCCTGATATTCACACACTGGCGGCGCAGGCACCAACATCCAAGGGGCTTTCATTCAATTAGCCACTTTGCTTTCACAGATGAAGAAGAATGAGCTAGCGGAGGGAATCCCCTCTCAACAGCTGGAGACATTGCCACAGAGTTGTCATAGATGATTATTAAGGATGACCCTTAAAGATGACTATTCCTAAAATAGGACAACCATCTTCCTGAAAAGTTTCAAAGTCTAAGAGTGCAAAAAAAATGAATTCAGGCATGCATATTTATGAAGAAATAATTTGAGTTCATGTGATACTGAATAGAAGGGAATAAAAACCCCCTGCTGTCCTGTGTCTCCTGGACACACGTGTCAGGTTCCTCTAAGGCAAATGGAGTGATTGGGATCCTAACATCCTGACATATATGACAGTCAGGGGTCATTGACTCTCCTTACATAGGTACATAGTGGATGGATACCCAGATCAGATAAGGAGACCTTATTAGAGACAAGAACTTGGGAGGCAGGGGCAGGATGACTGCTGTAGACTGAGGCTAGCCTGGGCTACAGGACAATTCTGGGCCTGTCAGGTTACAACTTTGGTCCTGCTTTAAAGAATCAAATAAAAGCAGAGGACCCAGGCACCCATGACAGAACAAAGCAGCAGGCCTGGGCTCTTCCTCGTCTCCTCAGGAGCCAATTCTGCTTTTTCAAGGCTCATCTGTCTCTCTCTCTCTCTCTCTCTCTCTCTCTCTCTCTCTCCCCCTCTCCCCCCTCCCTCCTCCATCCTCCTTTCTTCCTCCCTCCCCTCCCCCCTCCCTCCTCCCTCTCTCTCTCCCCTCTTCCCTTCCCCGACACATGTGATCTCAGGTGGCAGGTATCCCTCCCCTCCAATAAATTTTCCTCCAGGTCCCATCTGTGTTTTCATTTTTTTATTGACAAAACTAAGAATTTAGAAAGGGGAACCCTGTGGCCCTGGCTACAGTTAACTCTGTGCCACATCTACTTACTGATCTGATTTTTAAAATATTTTAATTATAGATAAACAAATCATAGTTAAATGTATAAGGTATAGAAGAAATATAATTCATGACAACTTCTGTGAAATAATTTAATGAAACTAAATGAAGTGATACCCACCTCTACATCTCTATGGTACCTCATTTGAAATACATTGTGTTTGCTGGATTGAATGTGCCATACAATTTGTTTCAGTGGAAGAGAATGTTACTTCTCCGGGTTAATGGATTTTGTACTCTCAGCCCACATGTGTCTCTTCCATGCACACCTCTGGCAGTTGCCTCTGGCAGTTGCCACTGTCAACCAGGCTGCCTGGAGGTGAATTGCTTTATAGTCCACACGTATGTGAAATGTGTGCTTGCCTCTCTGTGTCCTTAGATTACTTTACTTTGCATGATGTTCTTTAAATCTTCAATTCTATCCTTTGTTGTTGAAATTCCCATTTTCAAGATAAGCACACTACAATTCTCATTTTCTTTGTCAGTTTTCCGTTGGCAGACACTTAAATCCCTTAACTTGGTTACTGTGTGTAATGTTCCAATGTACATCAGACTACAGATGTATTCGGGGAAAATAATTTCAGATGTTTGTTAGTATGCTGTGATGGTTTGTATATGCTTGGTCCAAGGAGTGGCACTATTAGGAGGTGTGGCCCTGTTGGAATATGTGTGTCCCTGTGGGTGTGACCTTTAAGACCCTTATCCTAGCTGCCTGGAAGCCAGTCCTCCAGTAGCAGCCTTCAGATGAAGATGTAGAATTCTCAAGTCCTCCTGCACCATGCCTGCCTGGATGCTGCCATGCTCCCACCTTGATGATAATGGAATCTCTGAACCTGTAGGCCAGCCCCAATTAAATGTTGCTCTTTAAAGACTTGCCTTGGTCATAGTGTCTGTTCACAGCAGTAAAACCTTAACTAAGACCTATGCACAGGATGAATTTTTGGGTCTAATTATTGCTTTTAATGCCACTGTTTCCCTATTCTGTTGCCATCTCAACCCTATAGGGCTGTGGAGCCAAAGGAGCTCATATGCCACAAAATATGATTTTCCGTATATTAAACCATCCCTGCATGCCTGGGATGAAGCCTACTTGATCATGTTGGATGATTGTTTCGATGTGCTCTTGGATTCGGTTTGCAAGAATTTTATTGAGTGTTTTTGCGTCGATATTCATAAGGGAAATTGGTCTGATGTTCTCTTTCTTTGTGGGATCTTTGTGTGGTTTAGGTATAAGAGTAATTGTGGCTTCAGAGAAGGAATTCGGTAGTGCTCCAACTGTTTCAATTTTGTGGAATAGTTTGGACAGTATTGCTATGAGGTCTTCTATAAAGGTCTGATAGAATTCTGCACTGAGCCCATCTGGACCTGGGCTCTTTTTGGTTGGGAGACTTTTAATGACTGCTTCTATTTCTTTAGGGGGTATGGGGTTGTTTAAACGGTTTATCTGTTCCTGATTTAACTTAGGTGCCTGGTATCTGTCTGGGAAATTGTCCATTTCCTGCAGATTTTCAACTTTTGTTCAATATAGGTTTTTGTAAGTAGGATATGATGATTTTTTGAATTTCCTCTGATTCTGTAGTTATGTCTCCCTTTTCATTTCTGATTTTGTTAATTTGGACACACTCTCTGTGTCCTCTCGTTAATCTGGCTAAGGGTTTATCTATCTTGTTGATTTTATCAAAGGACCAACTTTTGGTTCTGTTGGTTCTGCCGTTCGAGTGCCCCTATCTTCTGGTTCCCAAAGGCCATATACAGTTTCCTCTTGGGACAGGGATGCGGACAGGGGTGGGCAGTATTGGTGGTCTCTGCCGCTCTGCATTCTCAGGAGTCCTGAAGTTTCTTTAGTTGTCAAAACTCTCAGGCCATTGTGAAGTACCCTGCTCTGTTTTGCACACAGCACTGAGCAAATCATTTGCCTTACATAAATTTCAGTGAGAATTCTGACAAAGGTGCTGCTGCTGACAAAATATGTTTGGCACATGCTATAGTTTAACATAAAAGGATATCTTTTCATGCAGATCTTTCACTTGCTTGGCTAGAGGCATACCTAGGTATTTTATATTATTTGTGACTACTGTGAAGGGTGACATTTCCCTAATTACTTTCTCAGCCTGTTTATCCTTTGAGTAGAGGAAGGTTGCTTATTCCTTTGAGTTAATTTTGTATCCAATCATTTTGTTTAAGTTATTTATAAGGTTTAGGAGTTCTCTGGTGGAATTTTTGGGATTACTTAAGTATACCATCATATTCTTCACAGAGTTAGAAAAAGCAATTTGCAAATTCATTGGGAATAACAAAAAACCCAGGATACCAAAATCTATTCTGAACAATAAAAGAACTTCTGGGGGAGATCACCATCACTAATCTCAAGCTGTATTACTAAGCAATAGTGCCCTAAAACTGTATAGTATTGGTACAGAGCCAGGCAGGTAGATCAATAGAATAGAACTGAAGACCCAGAAATGAACCCACACACCTTTGGTCACTTGATTTTTGACAAAGGAGCCAAATCCATCCAATGGAAAAAAGATAGCATTTTCAGCAAATGGTGCTGGTGCAACTGGAGGTCAGCATGTAGAAGAATGCAGATTGATCCCTGCTTATCACCCTGTACAAAGCTTAAGTCCAAATGGATCAATGACCTCCACATAAAACCAGATAACTCAAACTAATAAAAGAAAATGTGGTGAAAAATCTTCAAACAAATGGGCACTGGGGAAATTCACCAATGGCTTATGCTCTAAGATCAAGAATCAATAAATAGGACTTCATAAAATTGCAAAGCTTCTATAATGCAAAGGACACTGTCATTAAGACATAATGGCAACCAACAGATTGGGAAAAGATCTTTACCAATCCTACATGTGATAGAGGGCTAATATCCAATATACAGAAAGAACACAAGAAGTTAGACTCCAGAGAATCAAAGAACCCTACTTAAAAAGGGGGTACATAACTAAACAAAGAGTTCTCAAATGAGGAATATTGAATGGCTGAGAAACACCTAATGAAATGTCCAGCATCTTTAGTCATCATAGAAATAAAAATCAAAACAACTCTGAGATTCCACCTCACACCAGTCAGAATGGCTAAGATCAAAAACTCAGGTGACAGCAGACACTGGCAAGAATGTGCAGAAAGAGGAACACTCCTCCATTGTTAGTGGGTTGCAAGCTGGTACAACCACTCTCAAAATCAGTCTGGAAGTTCCTCAGAAAAGTGGACATAGTACTCCCTGAGGACCCAGCTATACCACTCCTGGGCATATACGCAAAAGATGTTCCAACATACAACAAGGAAACATGCTCCACTATGTTCATAGCAGCCTTATTTATAATAGCCAAAAGCTGGAAAGAACCCAGATGACCTTCAACAGAGGAATAAATACAGAAAATGTGGTACATTTACACAATGGAGTTCTACTCAGCTATTAAAAACAATGACTTCATGAAATTCATAGGCAAATGGATGGAACTAGAAGATATCATCCTAAGTGAGGTAATCCAATCACGAAAAAACACACATGGCACGCACTCACTGATAAGTGGATATTACCCCAAAAGCTCAGAATACCCAAGATACAATCCACAGACTACATGAAGCTCAAAAAGAAAGATGACCAAAGTGTGGATGCTTCAGTTCTTCCTAGAAGGGGGAACAAAATATTCATAGGAGGAAATATGGAAACAGAGTATGGAGCAGAGACCAAAGGAAAGGCTATCCAGAGACTCTCACACTTGGTCCCACAAACAGTCACAAGACCCAGACACTATTGCAGATGCTAAGAAGTGCATGCTGACAGGAGCCTAATATAGCTGTCTCCTGAGAGCTCACAATCAACCATTGGACCAACAATGGGGTTCCCAATGGAGAAGTTATAGAAAGGACTGAAGGAGCTGAAAGAGTTTGCAACTCTCTAGGAAGAACAATAATGTCAACCAACCAGAGCTCCCAGGGACTAAACTACCCACCAAAGAGTACACATGGAGGGACCCATGGCTCCAGTCCCATGTGTAGCAGAGGAGGGCCTTGTGGGGCATCAATGGGAGGAGAGGTCTTTGGTCCCGTGAAGGCTTGATGCTCCAGTGTAGGAGAATGCCAGAGTGGGGAGGTGGGAGGCAGTGGGTGGTTGGGTGGGCAAGTACCCTCATAGAAGCAGGAATACGGGGTTTATGGAGGGGAAACCAGGAAAGGGGATAACATCTGAAATGTAAATAAAGAAAATATCCAATTAAAAACAGAGGATATCTTTAAGGCCACATGATAACTCAAACTAGACAACAACCATAATAATGACAGCTATTTGAGAAGTCAGACTAACTGAATCCAATCTGTTACCCAACACTCACATTCAAACAAATCAAGTGTATTCAGGAAAACTGACCCCAAATCCACAATTGCAGAATAGATAGGTAAGCTAAAGCCATCCCTGCACCAAGGGCACTATCAACAGACTAAAAAGGCAACACACAGAAGGGGAGAAAATGTGTGTGCATCATGAATGTGGTGAGGGGTTCATATTTCAGAAACAAAAATAACTGTAACTCAATAGCAAAGAATAATCCAAGTCCAGTGAGATGGTTTAGAAGGTAAGATAACTATGCCAAGCTTGATGACCTACAAGCAATCCCTGAAACCCAAGTGGTGGGCAGATCAGCTCTTCTGAATTGTCCTCTGTCTTGCACATCCATACTGTAGGACATACATGCCCACACACATACACACACTAAATAAATAAATAAGCAAATAAATAGGCAAATAAATAAATAAATAAATAAATAAATAAATTTGGAATGAAAAGAAAATATTCTAATTTAAAATGGGAAAAGGGGTTCTACAAAGAATTCATAAAGCATTGGATGCTTAGAACAATTCCTTGTTCTAAGCAAGAAAGAATATGTTTGTATGAGAATGTAGACATACTTCAGCTCTTGTGTTCTGCTGATAAGAATATAAAACAGTACAGTGGAGTGGAGACAGGATATCAGTACCTCAAATAACACAGTGGCCTTATGGTGTGTCAACTCTAGCCCTCTATCGTAAGGTCAAACTTCCAGGGCCTAAACATATGTATTGCCCACGCAGCAGCATCTTTCATAGTAGGCAAAGGTAAGAAAAAAACACATTTCCAGGCAAGACGAATGAGAAGCAACAGCATGTGCACACAAATACAATTATTCTGCCCTATAGAGTCCGAGAAATCCCTACACATGCCCTTTGGATGAGTCCTGAAGACTTTACACTAATGGAATCAAGTCAACCAGAACAAAGAAGGACCTAATCAAACCCATAACAAACCACAAATGCATCTTGACTCCAATTCAGGGTCCCATATTAGTCAGATTCAAAGACAAACAATAGAGTGGTGGTTGCCAGGAATTGAGAGTAATTTGTTTTGCTCTGTGTGTGTGTGTGTGTGTGTGTGTGTGTGTGTGTGTGTGTGTGTGTGTGTGTCTTCTCCCAGAACTATGGGACTCCATGTAGGAAGGTGAAGAATTGCCCTTATCTTTAGATTGTGGCTAGAGTCACATACACCAAAACCGTTCCCTCCTTTTGGGCTGCCTTATCTAGCCGTGATAGGAGGGTATATGACAAGTCTTCTTGAAGGTTTTTATTCCATGTTTGGTTGGTGTCACTGGGAGGCCTCCTCTTTCTTTGGAGAAGAGATGGGGGTGCATCTGGGAGAGAGAGGTGATAGGGCGAGAGACTGGGGGGAGCAGAGGGAGGGAAAATGTGGCAGGGATGGAATATATAAGATGAGGACGATTAAAAATGTGAACGATGGCATGGTATGTATAGGATCCACACACAAATACAGGAAACGTGAGCTCTCCCGGTTGGCCTTCAATGTACAGCACACCCGACCACTTAATGAACGCCTACTTGTCACGAATTCCATGTCTGAATGGATATATAAATAAGCTTGACAAAAATGACAGCACTGTTTCAAAATCAGGACCTAAATTTGCTTACCTTATGTATACTTCAATACAACCATTTTTCAGGATCTGGAAAGCGATGCCTACCAGTGCTGCCAGCGTGGCTGTGATAATAGCCTATCGAAGAGAAAAGGAGAACAAAGGGAAGTTTCCATTATGCGTAGAAAGTACTCAACACGTTGTCCATTACTTTAAGATACGTGGTTTCTAACCATACCTGACAGCATATTTTGACCAGACTCCTGGGAGAATACAAAACAAGCATGTTTATAGACTGATAGCATGTTAAGTGGAAAGTTGAGGGCCCTGCAATCTGAGGCCCTAACAGTACAGACTCTGGAAAAGTGAAGGTTTCTCCCTGTACCCCAGGGGGACTGGTGAGTGAAGGTAAATAATAAAAGTAAAATCCACTCGTGACACAGTTTCTAACAGTGCATTTGTGTGCTGAGCAAGGGTGAGCTTGTCCTTACGTGTGGAACCTCTGGGAAGTCTGTGCCTGTGCAACATGGAGCATTACAGCTGCCAGCCTGTATTCCCATGGCTAGCTCTGCAGCACCCAGTGCTTCTGCTGTCCATCATCTCTGTCAGTGCTGCTCCATCACGTCAGCAGAGGGGGCCTGTGCTCAACGAGTCTCACCCCTCTCCTGCTAACCCTCAGCTCCCCATGTAGTCTGTGCAGACAGCTCATAGAAAGGCTGCACAGCTTCTGGTCAGAGGGTCAAATGGCTTTAAAACAGGCTTCACTTAGCTAAGGGGTGAGGTGACATGATGCTGCAACTCATCTGAGATATTCTGTTATTCATCCCGCTACTTTTTAAAAACAAGAAATTATAATCTAAAGGAAAATATTCTTTCATGAAACATGATAACTTAAACAGAAAACCTAAATCCAGGGCTTGGAGGTCTGGCCCAGCTGTGAAGAACATTTGCTGCTCTTGCAGAGGACTCAAAAGACTTTCACAACCACCTGAAACTCAAGTTCCAGAAGATCTGATGCCTTCTTCTAACCTCCATTGGCATGCAAATGACACAGTTATACATGCAGATAAGATGCCGCCATGCATAAAAATGAGTTAATACAAATTTAAAAATGTAGTCCTCAATTCCTACCCTTGATAAGATGTGCACATACACACTCATACACACTCACACCCACACTCACACTCCCACATACACTCACACACTCTCACAGTCACATACAAAGACACATACTCACATTCACATACACACTCACACACTCACATATACTCACATACTCACACATACACTCAGACACTCTCACAGTCACATACAAAGACACATACTCACATTCACATACACACTCACACACACACATACACACACACTTTTTACATCATGTTATTGCCTCATTGTTCAACAAGTGTTGACGCAATTTGATGAGTGTAAATACTCACTTGATTCCAAATAATGTCAGACCCTTTTTTCCCAATGAGATACAATATAAGAATGCCCCTTTTATGACATCTAAGTCCAAGTATAAAGAACAATGTGTTTGAAGCAACTGACAGTATAATTCGAATGACAACATACTCACATACACACATAGAAGGCAGGACCATTGAAGTACGAAAAACAGCTGTAGATGTGTGAAGAACTAGGTGGGGTTTCATTGTGGCCAACAACTGGCCATCCGTATTCAACAGAAGCTACATTTGTGATAATAAAGTAAAACCCATGATATAATGAGGTGTAATGACTATTATGATTCCACAGGAATGGAAATGCAGACCCATAGCAGAGTGCTTACCCTCTAATGGCAAAGACCCTGAAATCAATAGACAAAACCATAGAAGCATCATCTTTGGCACAGTCACCATCAACGAAATACATAAATGAGTTTGCTTTGGCCCAAGTAAGCAGGGAGAACTACATTTCTGTGACATTCATGATTCATGTTACAATAACAAACACTTTAAGGCAGAATGACCATTGCTAGAGAGACAATTTAAAGAAAAGCAGAGAGTGCCCTCATAACAGTTCCCAGCTGACAGAGAGGAGTCTTGTTAGGTCTGGGTGCACTGTGTATAAACTGGTCTCTGAGTAGCTACTGCTCTAAACACCAACCCCTAAAGAAGAGATCAGCCCTCCACAACTCATCGCTCAGGCAGTAGACGCACAGGCTCCCCTCAGAGGGGTTCAATAGCATTGTTTCCTCACAGACTGATTTCAGCTACAGATCAACTCTTCTTTCCCTCCCTTTCTCTGGCCATCTCCACCCTTTCTCCACTGAAACTTTCTCTAAAGTCCGTTCTTTCAACTGGCATGCTACGAATTTTATCTGTTTGTGGAATTACCATCCACCTACCCACATGGAAGATTGCGACTCAAAAAATTCTTTGTGCTCACTTTACTCATGCCTGTACTTGAACTTGAGGATGCACTGGTGAATTAAAGAATACAGCTGAGAGGAACTCCCACGTGTGCCTCTCATTACTTCATGCAACCGTTGAATCAAATGTCCTGCTTGGATTAGTCATTATAGTTCTAAGTGAAAAACGACCACTATACACCTTTTCCATAAGTATGAAGTTAATCATGTTCTCCTTGCACCGTGAACATTTTTACACGGAAAGAACAGTGGAACAACAAACACATGGACAATAGAGAAGACAAGTGTGACCAGAAGTCACTGACAGAGACACAAATTGTTCCCAATTGAATTTTTCACAATACATTTAAAATAATTCATCAGATTACCTGAATCACAGTGGCCCATGGAAAACCCTGGAAAATTTTGAATGATCGATAGGTAATCCACATGAGTTGATTCCAGAAAGGGGTGACAAATGTGGTCTCCACAGCTGAGTTCCTGTCCAGCTGCTGTTGCCCCAAGAGTTGATCCAGTTTGTCTCTTGTGTCACTGTGTAAGCGGGACTGGGCATACATATTGGCCAATTTTTTTGTGGCTTGATATTTTCTCTCAAAAAGTTCTTCATAGTTTCCAGCTTTGTGATGAATGTGGACAAAGACAAGAAACAGCAGAAAGTAATTTAACTGATCTTTCTGTTGAGTAGCATGTCGAATTCCTAACTGTATTTTATGTTGACTTTTCACATTCATTGTGTATGGATTTTTCTTTGAGACCGTCTTATGTGACCTAGACCTCCCTCGAAGTTGCTATGTTGTCAAAGGTGACCTTAAACTTCTACTGGTCCGCCTGATTCTGTTTCAAATGCTGTGGTTACTGGCATGCACCTTCATACCCAGTTATGCAGGGCTGGGAATAAAACTCCATGCTTTGTGCTTGCTAGGTGAGCACTCTCCTGGCTGACCTATGTCCTCAGCCCACAAAAATGTAAGAATGAAACAATTGCTACAGTAATTAGAAGAGCATCCCTAACTGTGATGGCTATTCCTGGTTGTCAATTTGATTACACCTAGAATGAACAGAAATGGAAAACACAACTGTGATCCCTATCTTGAGGCTGGAAGGCACGGATTTCTGACCTGGATGTTGGCCTGGAGATCTTGAGGCATAGTGGCCGTGAAAAGCTTAGGCCCAGGCATGGAAATACATGCCTTTAATCCCAGGAGACTGAGGCAAGGAGATCTCTGAGTTCAAGGTCAGCCTGGGACAAAGCAAGTTTTAGATCCAGGCCTGGTGGTACAGACTTTAATCTGGGCCACACCTTTTGCTGGAGGCCTACATAAGGACATTGGAAGAAGGAAGACTCACTCTTTGACTGCTTGCACTTACTTGTCAGCATATCTGTTGGAACTCAACTTCTATAGAAGAGCAGCTAAAACACCCAGCCTTGTGGGGACTGAGCAACTGCTAGATTCTTGGACTTCCCATTCACAGCTGCCCATTGTTGGGTTAGTTGGACTACAGACTGTAAGTCATCACAATAAATTCCTTGATATACAGAAGCATTCCTTAGGTCCTGTGACTCTAGAAAGCCCTGACTAATACACTAACTGACCTGATGACTCTTATTATCCCACGGATTCAGCAACTGAAGGGCCTTTTCCTTTCTTGACCCTAATTCTTAACAAAGAATTCTCATACAGATCTACATTTCTTAATACAGAGGTCTGGTCCCTGCTTTCTGCTACATGCAAATGTATATTCAAATGTATAAAATGCCAAATTTCCTTCTTAAATTACAGTGTGTCACAGTTTGTCACACAGAACACCCTCTTGCAAATGTCCATTGCAGTGAGTCATTGGTCTGTTTTGAGGCCTCTGGCTTCTGCTGCACTATCAATATTGGATTGTTACAGGGATTTCTCTCAGATATCTTGCTGTTGCCCTGAGTCATGGAGATCCTGTAGTTTTGGATCTACAAGAGCAGCCCTTTCACAAGCTCCAGCAGGTCAAAGATGGAGCAGATGTTGGGATGGGCCCTGGGTCTGGGCCTCTGTGGTAACTGAGTGCTCAGCCCACCAGCTCTCTGGTATCTTCATCCCCAGGGTGAGCACTACCACAGCTAGCTCACCCAGTGTTGTAACCAGCGAGAGACAGGGCAACTTCTCCCACTCTCATGCCCTAAAAACCAGCTCACCAGCCCTTCGGGCCACCAGAATTAGCTCTACTGTGGTGTCCAGGTGAGATACAAGGCCCACTCTCTAGAGTGCTGCAGCCAGAGGGGGCAAGACCAGCTCTCATGCTCTCCCACCCTTGGCAGGCTCACCCTTTCCTTAAGCCTGGCCAGATCTACTGTACTTCCCTGGTGAGGGGCAGGGCCAGCTTCTTGCCCTAGGGGCTCTCTTGGGCCCTGGGGGGTCAGGCCTCCCAAATCAATCTAATTAAGAAAATACCTTGTCCATCCCAACCTTATGACCATTTTCTTAATTGAGGTTTCTTCCTCTCAGGTGACTTTCTGTGATAAGCTGTTAAACCTTGTAATTCCTGTGAAAGACCCCAGCTTAGCAGCAGTAATGCCATTTTGCAAGGCTGTACTTAAGATGACTGGTTCAGGGAAAGGTTAGAACACTGAGTCACAGATGACAACAGGACGACTGTCTATGAGAAAACCCCCTTCCCACACCCCTGGTGGGGCATTTTCTTATGTTCCAAGAAGGTTTTGCCCTCAAACCCTTGCCACATTAGAATCCACCAATTATATCCCTGTAACCATGATTCTGTATGCTTGCTTAAACCTTAAAAAGCCCATCCTTGGTTCCTGTACTTCCCCCAGTGACTGGTGCCCACAGGTGTCTGTGCCTGTGTATCCCGACAATAAACCAAATCCTCTTGCTGATTGCATCCGGTGGTCTCGGTCTGGTCATTGAGTTGGAGGACCTCCATCCCGAGGGGAAGTTCTCCCTGAGAACTTTTCACCTGTACTTGGGAGGTGAGGCAGAAAGAGCACAGATATGAGGCCGGCCTGGCCATCTAAACAAACCTAATCTAAGGCAGTACGAGAATAATATGCAAAGCAATGAGTGCATTCACTTTCTAACAGATGTCATTACTGTTGACAATGTCAGAGAAATGTTCCTTCATAAATAATATCAAACACACCCAGCACTGACCAACAGCAAAGTCTATCAGCTAATTTTAATTAACATAAAAAACTATATCCCAATGAACCCTTGTGTTTAAATGAAATGAGTTAGGCAAACTTGTGTGACTCTAGGAGATTCACAAACCTTCATGGCCATCTTCCTCTGTGTCACACAAACCTCCATTAATTACGTCCAGGAAGAAGTCTGCAGGGTTGTTGTGGGACTCGTATTGGTAACCTACAAAGAATGCAGTCAAAAAACACAGCCTGAGGACACTCCCTCAGAGAGTGGGGAAGTGGAGGGAGGACACAGTCTAACGTCTTCCTCCTCTTCCTGTTCCCCTTCACTAATTTATTTTTTCCATATATATATATATCCATTCATATGGAAATTCATACAATATTTCAGCAATCTCTCTTTCCTGTCTAATATATAGATAACATATATGTTTATGTGTATGATATACATGCAAAGTCTTCCTGTGAAACATTTGAACTCAGCCTGAAATTTTATGGGACTCCACAGACTCACCAGCCTTGTACATTTTCAATGACAAAGATTAACTGATAGCAAATAAAGAGTGCTGGAAAGTAAAAAGCTAAGCCTATCCTCTAGGAGGCAGAGAAGCCTCCACAACTGCATTCATGCTTCTAAAAGAGAAAGCTAAATGCATGAACCTTTGAAAAAGAATTTCACCGTACAATCTGACTCTGTAGAAAACAAGCAGAGCAAAACAGGAAGTCAGACTTAAGTCTCTATAGTCCCCAAGCAAGGCCTGAACCCAAACTACAAAGTCACCACTAAGTTAGTAACAACTCAGCAGCACCTCAGAGGTGGGTCAAGCACTAGGGGGAAACTGACAACCACCATCTGCTGTGTAAACAGGAAGGCTGTGATACCAGGCCTTTCCCAAGCTGCTCAAATGGTGGATAACTGGCCCTGTGGCCAAAGAACAGACCTGAACAACAATCCAGACTGTTAAATTATCAAAACATCCTGTCGCCAAATTAACCACCGGTATTTAAAGTGGAGAAACCCACACTTAGTAAGTCTGCACGAGAGTCAAACAGCAGCCCTGATACCCCCTGTTCTCTTTGCAGGCCCTGTGAATGGAGGAGCTCTCACAGCAACAGGCGACAGTACCCGCAGATGTGAAGTACTCCAGAGCATCCCATGCAGGTCCATGAAACATGAGTTTTCCTGAAGCCACTAAGGTGAGGCTATCAAAGAATCTGAAGATGGAGTACTGAGGCTGATTGATGGAGAAGATGATTGTCTTTCCCTTCATCGACATCCTAAGTTCAGAGAAGGAGACATGATAAGTCGCTGGACACCAGAACCTTGAAATTCTCGTCAGAATATTTCATTCCTGAACTTACACTCTTTATTCCCATTTCAGGTGGATTTTTCTTTTTGGTTTTTTGTTTGTTTGTTTGTGTGTTTTTTAGTTTAAAATTTTTTATTGGATATATTTCTTTATTTACATTTCAAATGTTATTCCCCTTCTGGATTTCCTGTCCATAAGTCCCCTATTCCCTCCCTCTCCCCCTCACCCATAAGGGTGTTCACCCCCATCCACACTCCCTTACCACCACCACTGATATTCCCCGGCACTGGGGTTCCAACCTTGGCAAGACCAAGGGCTTCCCTTCCACTGGTGCCCCAACAGGGCTATTCTCTGCTACATATGCAGTTGGATCCCTGGTTCAGTCCATGTATAGTCTTATGGTATTAGCTTAGTCCCTGGAAGCTCTGGTTGCTTGGCATTGTTGTTCTAATGGGGTTGCAAGCCCCTTCAGCTCTTTCAATCCTTCCTTTAATTCCCCCAATGGGATCCTCTCATTTCAGTGTTTTGCTGCTAGCATTGACGGTATTTGACATGCTTTGGTTGTGTATCTCAGGAGAGATCTAAATCTGATCTTTTCAGCATGCATTTTTTAGCTTCATCAATCTTATCTAGTTTTGGTGGTTGTATATACATGGGCCACATGTGGGGCAGGCTCTGAATGTACATTCCTTCTGTTTCTGCTCTAAACTTTGCCTCCATATCTCCTCCTATGAATATTTTTGTCTCCCTTTTATAAAGGAATGGAAGCATCTGCATTTTGCTCATCCTTCTTCTTGAGTTTCCTGTGGTCTGTGGCTTGCATCGTGGATAATTCGAGCTTTTGGGCTAATATCCACTTATTGATGAGTGCATACTATGTGTGTTTTTCTGTGATTAGGTTACCTCACTCAGGATGATATTTTCTAGTTCATTCCATTTGCCTATGAATTTCATGAAGTCATTGTTTTTGATAGATGAGTAGTACTCCATTGTGTAAATGTATAACATTTTTTGAATCCCTTCCTCTGTTGAAGGGCATCTGGGATCTTTCCAGCTTCTGGCTATTATTAATAAGGCTACTATGAACATAGTGGGGCATGTGTCTTTGTTGTATGTTGGAGCATCTTTTGGATATATGCCCAACAGAGGTATAGCTGGGTCCTCAGGTAGTGGAATGTCCAATTTTCTGAGGAACCTCCAGACTGATTTCCAGAGTGGTGGTACCAGTTTGCAAGCCCACCAACAATGGAGGAGTGTTCCTCTTTCTCCACATCATTGTCAGTATCTGCTGTTGCCTGAGTTTTTGATCTTAGCCAATCTGACTTGTGTGAGGTTGAATCTCAGGGTTGTTTTGATTTGCATTTCCCTTATGATTAAAGATGTTGAACATTTCTTTAGGGGCTTTTCAGCCATTCGGCATTCCTCAGCTGAGAATTTTTTGTTTAGCTCTGTACCCCATTATTAATAGGGGTATTAGGCTCTCTGGAGTCTACCTTTTTGAATTCTGTGTATATTTTAGATATCAGCCTTCTAGCAAGTGTAGGATTGGTAAAGATCTTTCCTGAATCTGTTGTTTGCCATTTTGTCCTAATGACAGTGTCCTTTGCCTTACAGAAGCTTTGCAGTTTTATAAGGTCCCATTTGTCCATTCTTGATCTTAGAGCATAAGTCATTGGTATTTTGTTCAGGAAATTTTCCCCAGTGTCCACGTGTTCAAGACTCTTCCCCACTTTTTCTTCTATTAGTTTGACTCTATCTTGTTTGATGTCAAAGTCCTTGATCCACTTGGAGTTTAACTTTGTCCAGGGCAATAAGAATAGATCAATTTGCAGTCTCCTACATGTTGATCTCCAGTTGAACCAGCACCATTTGTTGAAAATACTGTCTTTTTTACAATGGATGGTTTTAGTGCCTTTGTCAAAGATCAAGTGACCACAGTTGTGTGGGTTCATTTCTGGGTCTTCAGTTCTGTTCCACTGATCTATCTGCCTGTCTCTATTGCTCTATAAAACTGCTTGAGGTCAGGGATGAAGTTCTTTTATTGTTGCATATAATTGTTGCTATCCTGGGTTTTTTGTTATTCCAAATGAATTTGCAAATTGCTCTGTCTATCTCTATAAAGAATTAAGTAGGAAATTTTTGGAGATGGCATTGAATTTGTAGATTGCTTTAGGAAAAATGGCTACTTTTACTATATTAATCCTGCCAATCCAAGAGCCTGGGAGATCTTTCCATATTCTGAGATCTTCTTCTGTTTCTTTCTTCAGAGACTTGACGTTTTTGTCATACAGATTTTTCACTTGCTTGGTTAAAGTAACACCAAAATGTTTTATATTATTTGGGACTATTGTGAAGGGTGTCATTTTCTTAATTTTTCTCACCCTGTTGAGCCTTTGAGTAGAGGAAGGCTACTGATTTGTTTGAATTAATTTTATACCCAGACACTTTGCTGAAGTTGTTTATCCTGCTTAGTAGTTCTCTGGTGGAACTTTCGGGGTCAGTTAAGTATACTATCATATCATCTTCAAATAGTGATATTTTGATTTCTTCCTTTCCAATTTGTATCTTTTTGACCTCCTTTTGTTGTCTGATTGCTCTGCCTAGGGCGTCGAGTACTATATTGAATAAGTAGGGAGAGAGTGGGCAGCCTTGTCTAGTCCCTGATTTTAGTGGGATTGCTTCAAATTTCTCTCCATTTAGTTTGATGTTAGCTACTAGTTTGCTGTATATGGCTTTTTACTGTGTTTAGGTATGGGCCTTGAATTCCTGATCTTTCCAGGACCTTTATCATGAAGGAATGTTGAATTTTGTCAAATGCTTTCTCAGCATCTAATGAAATGATCATGTGGTTTTTATCTTTGAGTTTGTTTATACAGTGGATTATATTGATGGATTTTATGTATATTAAACCATCCCTGTATCCCTGGGATGAAGCCTACTTGATCATGGTGGATGATTGTTTTGATGTGCTCTTGGATTCTGTTTGCAAGAATTTTATTGAGTATTTTTGTGTCGATATTCATAAGGGAAATTGGTCTGAAGTTCTCTTTCTTTGAGGGGTCTTTGTGTGGTTTAAGTATAAGAGTAATTGTGGCTTCATAGAAGGAATTTGGTAGTGCTCCATCTGTTTCAATTTTGTGGAATAGTTTGGACAGTATTGTTATGAGTTCTTCTATGAAGGTCTGATAGAATTCTGCACTGAACCCGTCTGGTTCTGGACTCTTTTTGTTTGGGAGACTTTTAATAACTGCTTCTATATCTTTAGGAGTTATGGAGTTATTTAGATGGTTTATTTGTTGCTGATTTAACTTTAGTACCTGGTATCTGTCTAGAAATTGTCCATTTCCTCCAGATTTTCCAGTTTTGTTGAGTATACGCTTTAGTAGCAGGCATGATTTTTTAAAATTTCCTCAGATTCTGTTGTTATGTCTCTCTTTTCATTTCTGATTTTGTTAATTTGGACACACTCTGTGTGACCTCTGGTTAGTCTGGCTAATGGTTTATTTATCCTGTTGATTTTCTCAACGAACAAGCTCTTTGTTTTCTTAATTCTTTTTGTTTCTACTCGGTTCATTTCAGCCCTGACTTTGATTATCTCCTGCTGTCTACTCCTGCTGGGTGTTATTTGTTTCTTTTTGTTTAGAGATCTTAGGTGTGCTGTCAGTCTGCTGATATATGCTCTCAACTGTTTCTGCAGGCACTTGGAGCTAGGAGTTTTCCTCTTGGCACTGCTTTCATTGTGTCTCATAAGTTTGGAAATGTTGTACCTTCATTTTCATTAAATTCTAAGAAGTCTTTAATTTTTTTCTTTATTTCTTCCTTGTCCCAGTTGTCATTGAGTAAAGTGTTGTTCAACTTAAAAATACCGAACGCTTCACGAATTCGTGTGCCATCCTTGCGCAGGGGCCATGCTAATCTTCTCTGTATCGTTCCAATTTTAGTATATGTGCTGCTGAAGTGAGCACTGAGTTTTTCTAATAAACGCTTCATCTAACTTGTTTTATATACGTGAGAAAGAAACCAAACTCCATGTTTCTATTTCAAATTCTACAATTTGTTAATCTGTGAAACATCAATTGTCCACAGTTCACCAGAGTTTTATTGACACTGTAGACCTCCAGGCAGTGTAACCTCAGAGTAAACTGGATCACTAACAGGCATGCTGGCTGATCTGGAGGTTCACCCAAGATTGAGAAACAACAACAGAGCAGGTATTAAAGGTATGATTATATTGGACAATTTATTTGACTACTGACAGTTTCTGCCTCCTCACGAATTGGTATTGTTTGTTCTGATCTTGTGATTCACATTGCTAACCACTTGATCTCCCTGCTAAATGCTTCAGTGATGACCTCATTTTAATTTTAATAACATTTGCATAAGGATAATTTAAGATAATGAGCTCTCTCTGGGGATAAGCATTAAAACGCCAAGCAACAGGTTAAGGGACCACAGTTAGTGAGGGGCAAAGCTGAGATTTCATCATTAGTTTAATTCCATGGCAGGGAAAAATGAGCTAAAAGGGTGGTTTTGGAGAGTTTCGTCTTCTGGTAGGAGAACCAGTAACTAAAAGAATGTTTCAAAGTGCTATTAAAATGCTTCTATAAAAGCTGGGTATGGGGCTGGGGATTTAGCTCAGCGGTGAAAATTACCTAGGAAGTGCAAGGCCCTGGGTTCGGTCCCCAGCTCCAAAAAAAAAAAAAAAAAAAAAAAAAAAAAAAAAAAGCTGGGTATGGTGGCATGTCTGCAAAATCCAGCCGGTAGGATGATCTAGGGAGTCCAATACACACTTAGATTATGTAAGATTCCAATTAAAAAGTACAGAAAGAGATAAAGAGAAAGAGAGAGAGGAGGAGGGAGAAAGCAAGGCCCAGGACCAGCCAGCACAGCAGCGTCTGCTCTCACAGCTCAGTTAGGAATCCTTGCAGGACTGACAAAGGTGAGTTTTTGTTGTTATTGTTGTTGTTTTTCCTTGTGTTATTAGTGCTTTGCCGGAACGCCTGTGAGCACGTGTCCCTGGTTCATGTGGAGGTGAGAAAGATAAATTAGATGCCCTGGGAATGTAGCAAAGATGATTGTGGGCTACAATATGCATGCTGGAAATTTAACCTGAGCCCTCTGGAAGAGCAGCAGTGCTAACCCATCTCTCCATCCCAGTCAAAGAATTTTATTTAAATTTTTTTATTTTAAAAAATATGAATCCTAGTTGAAGGAAAGAATAGGATTGAAATACATTGTATGAAATTCTCAAAGAATTATGAGAAACATAAAAATCCTCACAGTGAAGGAGCTTCCACTAGCCTGGTGAGTTATTTACTACTTAAAAATGAAGACTAACATATTACAGTCCATGGTACAAAATGGGAAGTAAGGAGAGACCTATTCCACACAGAGAGCCATGTCAGCCTGTGAAGTAATTAAATCAAGAGGGGAATTACAAGTTCACATGAAACTGGTGAGACCAGATGAGGTGCAGAGTAATGGCATAAGAGGTGACTGTTTTCCCTGACTGACCATTAATAATTCATGAGAGGAAAAACTGTAATTCATATCACAGAATCCAGCAACCACCGGCATGATTAGATGAGAAAGTTTCATATAGACAACCCAGATGGCTCAATGCGTAAGTCACATGCTGACAAGTGTGAAGACCCAAGCTCTGTTCCCAGAACCCACTTGGGAGAAGGAGAAAACCAACTCCACTGAGCTGTCCTCTGGCCTCTATGTGCATGCTACCCGTATTCAGATGGACAGACAGGTACACATACATACACACGCACACACAGATACATGCACACATAGAAACACATGCCCACAACTAAATAAATAACTAAATAAATGTAAAAATATTAAAGAAAATTCTTCGTCTAGGGTGCAGTTCCATGGGTAATGGAGACCTAGGTGGACACAGCATGTCAGGTCCGGAGTCTGCTCCCAGAACGCTGGGATAAACCACATGTAGGATGACCCTACACAATGAACTAAGACTACCAACAGCATGAGAAATGGACAGAGGGAAGTGTTCCATACTGGAAAATGAGCAAAAACCTGATCTTAGAGAGTATCCTGAAGCAGACAGGAAAGGGGACACACAGGCAGAGGGACACCTGAGGAGTCCACAGACCATGGGGTGGCGAGGCCCTGCTTGTTGGACCCCTCACAGGGACAGCACAATGGGGAGTGCTCTCAGTTCATGGAGTTACATGATGGGGTGTTAGGATGATGGAGGATGATGACAGAACAGGGGAGGAAGGAAAGACAGAGAGTGCAGCAAAGGGTAAGCAAGAGGCAGGAGCCTGGGTCAGCAGACTGCATGGTCCTTGGATGGGTCTTGGGGTTATTCAGTCAGTTTGAAACTCTTACTGATTTTTAGCACGGACAAAACCAAACTCTTGGTCAATTTTTCCTACAAATTCTTCAACCACAAGCTTCTTTCTTGCGAGAAGGAAACGTTCCTTCTTTTACTTCATTCTTCCCAGGGTTCAGAAACCAGACCTTAGAAATCATTTCCTCCATCCAGGGTGAATCCCTGAGATAATCCCATTTAGCCTGCCTTGGAAACACACAGAGAACCCAGCATTTCCTAGCTAAGAACCCCCACATCTCAGCCTCCTGGAGGCATCTGTTCATCCCCATGTCACAACTGTGTACCCTTCCCCATGACTGCATGGCTCTGCTCTTAAACTCAGAAACCTTCCCACATCCCCTGCCATGGGAACAACCTCACTGTTGACAGTGGCCCAGGTGATCTAGGCAAGCTACATTCAACACAAACTACGCCCTTCCCACTTCAATGGTGACTGTGCAGGGCCAAATTCCAGAGACTCATTTGTAGAAATCCTCACGTCTAAGCACTTAGAATGCAGCTATAATGGGGGACAGACGCATTACAAAGATCACTCTTAAATGAGATTAATAGTGTGCCCCAATGTAACTGGCATCCATTTAAGAGATGACAGATCAGGGCACAGACACAGAGAAGGAGGATACACAATCCACAGCTCAGTGAGACTTGCTCAGCAGACGCAGTCTGTGGTTACTAGCAAGGAGCCTTCCTTCCTCTCAGCCTGCTGGGTTCTAGTCTACCCTGAATCTTGAATGTTCCAGACACATCAAACATGCTTTGCCTCAGAGAAAACCTGCTTTCTCTGCAGCCATCACTCTCTTCAGATCTCTCCACAACCCCAGCTCACTAGTCACATGCTTGAGGGTTTAGGGACATGCTATTTAAAGCAGTGCTCAACCATCACCACAGCCACCCTTCATATGCTCTAGAATGTGTTCTTGATGTCTCTTCTTCGTTGAAGTTTCCCTCTAATAAACAAGAGTTCTGTTACCTACTTCTGCATCTCCTGCACCAAAAATGCACACACACAACCAGGCATTAAGTAAATAAAACCTTAATGTCCCCTTGGCACATACCTTCTGAGGACTGATACGACATAAGTCGTAGTTGTCAAGTCTAAATCAGTGGTGGGATCATCCAAGAACAAAATGGGATGGTCGGCGATCAGCTCCACTGCTATACTGGTCCTTTTCCTGAGTTCTTTGGATCTAGGCTAAAACACCAAGACATCATTATCAACAAGAACATAGTCACTGTCATTTGGTAAACCAGCTTGTTCCAGCAATAAAAGATTGTGTTAAATCATTAAATCATTATTCCAAAGAGCCAAAATATGGACACCTGGGAGAAGAAGGAGGTTTCTCTTCTAACTAGAGAATAGAATGAAATCAGGTCACACTTGACGTGAAGCTATGTTAATTACGCTGACTATTTGATCATTATCAATCACATGTTCTAGGGATGCATTATAACACACAAAGACCTGCAAAGTGAGATCACTGTCGAAAGAAATGGGGAAGATGGGAAAGGAGATAAAATATCTTTAGTAATCATTTAACAACACCCCAACACACACACACACACACACACACACACACACACACACACACACACACTGCTTGTAGCAAACATTACTATGTGGAAAGTTCACATTGCCTTCCTAGGACATTTTCAACCTCTTTAAGACTTTGTGAATTGACATCATTTACACTGGACAGCATCTAAGAATTCGTGTCTCACCCCTGTAGACAAATCCAAAAGGTTGGACGTTCTTCAGGTCAAACTGGAACTGTCCTTTTAACCAGTCAATGTCAATGTGTAAGGTAAGAGTTCACAGGAAGGGGGGGTTGGGGATTTAGCTCAGTGGTAGAGCACTTGCCTAGCAAGCACAAGGCCCTGGGTTCGGTCCCCAGCTCCAGAAAAAAAAAAAAGAGTTCACAGGAAGGTTGAGGGGACAGAGAAATAGGGAACAATTCTGAAGCTTAAACTCTCTAAACATAACAAGCAAAACCATGATTGAACCCTACTGATAACATACAACAAAGAATGGTGAGGGATTGGAAGAATGGGGACACAACAAGGCTGAAGATATAAAGGCATTGTTGTTCTTGATAGTTTAGACTTTGTAGATGAGCATCTGTCCTTACTTGGATGAATGAAATGAAATTAAGTTCTCAGGAGTAAGATACTACCTAATGTTCTTTTAAAACGCTCAGGTGAAAAATAGTGTTAGCAAGTGTGTGATAAAGTACTACCCACTCAGAAGCCCAAAGGCTGGAGTTAGAAAGTATACCACTGTGCTGATTATATATCAATCATGCAGGGCCTACATGTTTCCTCTACATTTCTAACATAGAAGTCTTACGATGGCTGAGGAGGTTTAGCAGGGAAAAGCCACGCAAGCCTCAAGCCTGGGTTGGATCCCTGGAACTCGCATCTAAAGCTACATGTAGTGTCATGCATCCAGACCCCATCAGAATGTAATTACAGTGAGAGGAGAGAAGCGTAAGCCATGCAGGTAGAACACCAGCAGAAGACAGCCCCTGCCTGCATACTACATACAAGGTGGGAATGGACCCTTGAAAAGGGACCTATGGCATCCCTGTGTGTGCTACAGCACGCAGGCAGGGACACACACATGATCACACACACTCACATATGCACACATATTCGCATTCATACACATACATATATATGCACACCCACACTCACACCTACATGCACACATCACACACACACACACACACACACACACACATTCCTACACACATAAATGCACACAGTAACACACACCGTTATTCAAAGTTATCATTAAAAAGTTATGTTATTAAATTCTTGAAATCTTTTATATTTCATGGCCTTCAAAAAGTTAATAAATATCTTTATGTTTTGTCACTAAAAAAACAAGTAAGCAACGTAGGTCGATGACTACTTATTGTTTAAAACACAGCAAAACGAAGCACCTCATTGAAAATATAAAACCAAGTTTTAGAAGGGTCCAAAGAAAACAAGTTCCTATCACTCAGGAGGAAAGAAACCGTGATGGATGGCAGCCTTTGTGAGAGCCATTCTTCCCACCAAAACAAGCGTCTTATATAACACTGAAGAGAAGTCTCCTGTGCCATCCTACTTGCTGTTCTAAGAAAGGGCCAGCGCAGGAGTTAAACCATGAGAATTACATTCTAGAAAGCCATTTTCATCCATAGCACCAAGTGTCCACTTACCAAACATCTACATATGATCTTCTCAATGAATCAGTGTAACAGTGAGGGGCAGGAAGGGTTTGGGGACCCAAGAAGAGGGAAACAACCTGATATTTAAAAACTTGAAGCATATAAGTTCCTGATCAGGTTCTATTGGCAATGAAAGGACATTTGGGGATGGCTAATGGTTATAGATCTGACAGTTGAGGATGCCAAGGATGTGTCCATTTGGATAGATAAGAATGGAATTGTTAAGGTAAGTAAATCTTGTTTTTTAAAGGATGCAGAATAATTCAGTATCCAAAGTGAGGTGCTATATAATATTCCTTTTAATATGTCAGTAAGAAACAAGTCACTGGAGCTAGAGAGATGACACAGCAGAAAGAGTACGAGGTCCTGAGCTCAATTCACAGCAGCCACATGGTGGCTCACAACCACCTGTAATGGGATCCAATGCCCTCTTCTGTTGTGTCTGAAGACAGCTACAGTACACACATATACATCAGATGAATATTTTTAAAAAGAAAAGAAACATATTATCCATTACACAGTGGCCTGGCTCTGCACGAGCTTCCACAGAAGGTGGGTGGTCCATTCACTGTTGCTCTTGACCAAGGCTGCATCTCTGAAAACTAACACAAGACGTGGGGGTAAATGATGTCAGAAGATAGGGCATCGGGGAGCAAGGGCAAAAGAATATCCTAGTTTTCCATCCAGTTGCTAAGATGAAATGTTCTGGTGAGAATCACACATGGAGCTGAAGGGTTATTTCAGAGCACAGTTCAGGAGTGCAGTCAATCATTGCAGGGATGGCAAGGCAGGAACCTGATGCAGCTGGTTACGTGTAGTCCAGAGCACAGAGAAAATGCATACCTGCCTGCCTGCCAGTGCCCACCTCATCTACTCCCCTTCTTCTGTCACCCAGGACCCAAGCTCAGAGAACAGTGCTGCTGCAGTGGGCTGAGTCTCTCCTCATGGATTTCCTTATGAAGACAAGCACCTGTGGAAATGTCCACACGACTAGAGTATTCCTCATTTTCTAGGTGATTCCAAGTGATTGTGGGTTGCATCGAGTCAACAGTCAGAACTAACCACCCTAGATGAGATGAGATAAAAACACAAAACAAGAGTCTACTAAAATAACAAGCCCTAAACAAGTTAGTAGAAGATGCTGAAGACCGAGTTAAATCCTGGAAGGAAAGTTAAGATAGGTGAAGCACAGAGCCAGGGTCCTCGGTCTCACATCAGAGTTCAGTTCCAGAAATACATTTGAAACAACAAGGGAACAAAGGCTTCTGGGTCAGGGTTTCTTAACCTGTGGGCCGTGATGCCCTTAGGGGTCACCGATCAGACATTTTCATTAGGATTCACGATGACAACAAAATTACAGTTGTGAGGTAGCACCAAAGAGATTTTGTGCTCGTGAGTGACCAGGAATGAGGAACTGTATTAAAGGGTCAGAGCAGTAGGAAGGATGAGAACCACTGCTCCAAAGGAACGGAAGATGAACACAAAAAAGAACTCGTCAAATTCTCAAATGAGTCATGAGTGTACACTAAGGGTCGAGGGGTCACGTAAGGAAGACTTGAAATGGCCATGTGAGGAGCACATTTCCCTGCTGGTTTACTCTCCATTCCCAGGCTCACCCATTGTTCAGAAGGCTTCACAGTTTAATTTCCACCTTAACTTCATGTACCCAGTCACTTACCCATGAACAGAGAAAGTGGTCACCCTTGACCACACAACTACAGGAAACACCTTGTGGAGGGTCATGTCATCCACACACAGATTCTCTCCCTCTCTCTCTCTCTCTCTCTCTCTCTCTCTCTCTCTCTCTCTCTCTCTCTCTCTCTCCCCCCCCCCTCTTCTTCCCCTACCCCTCCCTTTGTCCCTCCATCCTCTCTATCTTTCAAGATATTTCCTCACGTTACCTTGATATTTTGTTCTTTATCCAGATGAAGAAGTTCAAGCACCTCATTAATCCTCCTTCTTTTTTCATCTCTTGTTATAGTCATTGGAAGACGGAGAGCTGCTGAGAACTCTAAATTGTCTCTCACAGTCACCGTGTGCATGACCACATCATTCTTAAGGGCAAATGGAATTCTAATTAGATATAGTTACCACTAAGACTCTAACAAATGTAACCTAGGCCACACAAACAACACACCCAGTGTAATGCTGCACTTAAACTTTGAATTTCACTAATCCCAAGCTCAGAGCCTGGACCAAATGTTTTCTTCCCCCTCCCATTTGCCTCCCAAGAAGAGGACAGGAATTTTGGTGACTCCTGCCTGCAGTTATTTGCAGAAGACATCTTCTAGGAGTGTAGAAAGCTGGAGAAAGAACACAGGTAGACAACAGTGTCCCTCTAGACTAAGTCACAGCTGTTCTTACTAACAGTGTGCCACAGATGTCAGACTCAGGGTAATGAATGACTATAAAGTGTTGGCATGGAAAAAGTGGGGCCCATGAGTATGTCATACACTTAACTGGAAAGACACAAGTCTATAAGCTGAGCACCTGCCCATACCCAAGCAGAAGAGGTCTAAAATTGCAACCCACCAACACTTACTTGTGGTACATAACCAGATGTACATTTGAAATTAGCAGGTCGAGGTTTACCGTTTACCAAAATATCTCCTGATAATCCACTTGGATCTCTCCTTGCAGCTAAGACATCTAATAACCTACAAAGGGTAAATTATAGTGTGTAGTTTATTTTCTTCAATGAAAGCCACAGCATCCTTTAGAGGCTCAAAATTAAAACTGCATGTCAAGCAAAATGGAAACATAATATAATGAACAAGTCAACAGTTTAACTAAAGTCACACATGTGAACTTTTCTCTTCATCACAGGTTGTAATTCAGCCCAGAATTATGAATGCAAGACATGATTTACATAACTGCCCCTCCCTGCTATCTGACCTTAGAGACTGACCCAGGTAAGGTGCTGATGTATTTCAAGAGAGTTAACCCTGCGGATGTTCTCTTACCCTCACAAAACTTCTGCTATATCTTTCTATTTCAGGCCTATCCCCCTACCTCATGAAATAATAACAGATATCGACACAATGTGCCAATCACTGTACCATTTCCTATTCCCAAAGTTCATTGTGGAAAATGAGACACATCCCTCCTGCACATCACAGCACATAGGACCAGCCTAGCTGCAGTGACAACACTTAAATAACACCCATGAAGGTGACTGGTTTAGAGCACGTGAACTGCACACAGAGGTCTTGCTGTGCTTTTGGTTATACTCACAGAGATCTGCTCCCATCCTGAGGTCCCATGATGGCATTGAGGCCTGGTCCCATGATCCCACTGCAAACACAAAGTCATACTGGTTTATTTTTCTGTTTTAAAGAAGTGAAATTAGCTTAGGGTCTACATTGAAAGCGCTCATTGAATTTGGATGGAATTGTAGACAGAACATAAGCACAAACTGATAATTTTTAAATGTTAATAGAGGTCTATGATTTAGAAAGATGTTAACTGCTAGTGGGAACTCATCAGGAAATGTCTCAGATACCACAGAATCCTCTTTGTTTATTATTTAAACCATTTGTCTTCTTTGAAATGCCATACAGCCAAGATGAACGTCCTTTGAAGGACGTAGCCAGTTCTCATGAAGACTCCATTGCACACACAGCCTTTAGGTGTCACGGCTGTGACAGCTCCATGCTAATGTGTGATGGTCACCGTCTTCACAACCCTGCTTGCAACTCAGTGAACCTCTACATGAGAAGCCGATTCTTAGGGTATCGAAAGCTCTGTCGTTGCTATTAAAACGGAGTAGAACCAAAATCGATACGCCTTCAGAAGAAATCCAAAGACTAGACAGAAGCACTGCAGAGGACAGGAAAGCTTTGGCAGGATCAACACTCAAGAAAACACCTGAATCAAATAGAAAGCAAAGATCTACCTCCCACAAAATGATCGCTTCCTTCTCTGACACTTAAATTAGAATACGCTGTTTAGCATGGAAATCCATCGCTCAGAGGTAGGGCATTCCTTATTAATGCAGAGACAAAGCACAAGCACGAATCAGTCTCAGAACACTGATTGATTGCTTCAGGGTAGTGAAGATTCAGACTGAGAAGGGCACATTCTTACAGAAGCTCAGTTTCCTTCCCACTTGTCATTTCACATTCAGATAATGTGTCAACCCTTTGCTCTGTCCATGCCCTTCTCAGTAAGAAATGGTGGTAGTTGTAGGCAGAGGAGCAGGAATGACCAGAGCCCAAGTACAGAGCGTAGGGTTGGGTGTGGGAGAGACAGGGTGTGCAGACTGAGCTGGGGAACCTTGGTACGCATGCTCTCCTTAGGATTTGTTACCGGCTGCTCTCTCTGCTTTGTGGAACTCTGTGTTTCCACATTGCTTGTCTTCTTTCTAGCTCTCAATGAACTTTGAGCAGATACATCAGGCCCTGTCTGTCTGCTGTCTGGACTTCCTCATTGCTCCCATCTCATCACCTGTGACTGACCCAGTCCGCAGGCTGGAAACTCACCCTTCAGTTTTGAGAGGGCTGTGTACATACAAATGTACACAATTCTTTTAGACTTTCAAATTTCTAGAGTCTAAATTTCCCTATCATGCCTTGATTTTAAGAGTATGTCTTCAGTATTACTTTTCCATCCCTAATTTTATTGAAGTACAATCATTTATCGTGTTCCCTTTTGTCACTATGTCTAGGGTTTGTCAAGTTTATTTGTATTTCCAAAGAACCAATATCATGTGTGATTAATGCACTAATGTTGCTCTTTAGTTTCTAACCCCATTAAACTCACTGCGGTCATGAACCTGTCTGTAGGTAGAACAAGGTGAGGCTGGATGGATGGGGAAAGTTCTTGATGGTCAAGGACCTAAGTTAAAGCCCCAGAACTAACAAAGTTCGGTTCATGGTGGGCATCTCTAACTCCAGAGCTCTGTGGAGAGAGGAGACAGAGACAGGAGAATCCCCAGAAGCTTACTGGCTGCTAACCTGCCATACACAGCAGTGAAAAACCATAGCCTCTGTCTCCAACAAGGCAGAGGTGAAGGCCAATGCTCAAGGTTGTCCTCTGAGAGCCTTGTGCCATGTGTGTAATAGTATCTGCACGTCTGCAGACATGCCTGTGAATGTGTACATGTGTGCATGCATACCACACACATACAGACACACACAAATATGCAGAGATGTATAGACACATACATACAAGCATACTCAGATACACTTATACACACACAAATACACAAACATGCACACATGGATACACTTATACACATGCACACACAGCTTATTTATAGAGAAGTAGTCTGTGTTTCTTAAGAACATTATTCAATACAGTGTTGTCGTTAGCTCACGGACATACCTGATGCTCGATAGTCTTTCCATCACATGTGTCTGCTGACAAAGTGGAAAGCCACTCTGCATTGTTTCTATGTAGCTGATGTTGTGAAAACTCAACACAGCCTCTTCAGCCAGTGTCTCCGGGTCACTGATGTTTGTTTCGGGAAGGTCACCGTGACGTCTTTCTGTCATTGGGATTACAGTGGGGTCATTATTGGAAGACATCTTGAGAGGTTCTTCCTTCCTGTGGAAGGAAAAGCAATAGCAATTTGAGGGTCCAGACAAACACAGTCATAACACAGATCCTCACACTCACTGATGGCTTTCAACTGTGCTGCCATAGGTAGACTCCTTCCTCATGAACAGTGCATAGCTCTGTGATTAACTGAGGACCCAGATGAGAAGCAGACATGACAGAGTACATAGACCCCCCTTAGACACCATGTTCCTAAAAAAACTAATGGGCATACTGTGCTAAAGAAAAAAGTTATCTGTAATTAATTTTTAAAAAGGGAACAGATGAGAGGGCAGATTTTATTTATTTCAAAAGAAAAGAATATTATGTCATAGTATGACTTCAGATGCAAAAATGCATGTCCAATGACCGCCATTAGCGCTTCTCCCTGCTCTCTGTCTTTCTCCCCTTCCTCCCTTCCTATATCATCCCTCCTGTGTGTGTGTGCGTGTGTCCGTGTGTGTGTGTGTGTGTGTGTGTGTGTGTGTGTGTGTGCGCGCGTGAGTGATGTTCACTCGTGCTAGCATATGTGTAAACTTGTGGAAAGCATGAACACAGATACACATCCAGATTGAGCTATTATATAACAGGGCAGCCAAAATAGACAGTTGGTTCATGGCACAGTGTCAGTGAGGTGCAGCCTGCTTCAGAGCACAGAGCTGACACCAGGCCTAAGGGGTCTGAACATAAAGGAACTCATGTGGGCCATTTCAAGTGGGGCCGAGCATGGTCAGCAAAAATCCCAAGGATGTACTAAAAGTTTGTTACTCGTGTACGTGGTGATGCACACGTCAGGTGGCCTGGTGGTGGCTCCAAGGGGACCCAAGAGAGGGCATCGCAGTGCTCATGGCCCTGGTGTTTTGGACAAGCATACAAGCTTCGTTTCTCTGACAGGGTCTTCAAACATCCACATGCCTTGGTGTCCTGGGTTCAATGTGTTCTTAGGTAGGAATCATATGACTGTGAATTATTTGACAATCTGTTTTTCTGTGCTAGGTACTTGTACACATACAGTACAAAGTCATTTTACCTTAACATTTGCTTCCAAAACAAAGCAAATCACTGCTTTATAAAATGGAGTCAATCATGTCAAGGTTTACTCTGATAATTACTGACCTACATAATACAAAGAAACGCAGAGATGGGCACAGCCCAAGTTCTACCCTATTTCTCAGATGGCCAGTACCAGGAGCTTCTAAGTTCTGAGTTTGACTGTCATGGGATCCAAAAATCATCCAACAGAAGTCATGGTGCCATGAGGGACACCATGAGGGACAGTAGCAGAAGTGGGGTGACTGACAGACACCCTCATGGCTCAGGCTGTGGAGGAATGAGGACAGGCAGCCCTGCCTCCTACAACCAGGAACAACATGGCTCCTGTGGATGAGTGTTGAGCCTGAGAGGTCTGAGCAGGTAGTTGGCAGACCCTTGGTTTCTGAAACAGCCTCATGATGCACGTTGTGTGTAGCAGATGGGGGCTGAGAGCTCTGACCCCTAGTTGCAAGGATTACTCAATTCCCACAGCTTCCTCCTCACTGCATGGAGTTGGCTGCTGGGTAGGATGTGAAAATCTTAAGCAGGCTGAGAGCTCAGCCCCAGGGCTCCCGCTCCTCATTGCAGAACGCCAAGCTCTGTTTGCCATCTCCACTTCCCCCAATGCTTCTGTGAGACACAGCTTTGCCTAGACAAACCCCAAAAACTGAAGTGTCCACAGAGACACTGGCCACAGAGTCCTCTGGGCAGAAGGAAAGAGGTACATAAATAAGGGAAGTCAGCAATGTGAACATTACTCTGTTTTTACAGCACCTGTGTACTGTGTGCAGCACCTGAGTACTGTGCACAGCAAGTGAGTACTGTGCACAGCACATAACTACTGTGAACAGCACTAACCTGTAAGGTAGCAATAAGGAGCACAGAGACACACCAACTATGATCTGATGCCCCCAGACCTGTCACATTCTCTGAGAGAAACAAGAAAAAGGATCTTCTAATTCCTGAACTTCCAGAGTAAACATGTTATATGTTATTTCAATGTTACATTAGTTTTAATGTGTTAAAATGGTTCAATGTTTTAAAAACCCATTGTATTTACTTCATCTTGCTGTTGTGAACTCTGATACAGGGTCTCCCTGTATGGCTCAGACTTGCCACAGATGTGTGATCCTCCTCCCTCAACTTCCAGGTGTCAGGATTACAGGCCTGTGACTCATCTATTTTATTTACACAGTTTAAACTGTCCTGACAGGATTCTTCTTAGTCTCCTGCTCTTTTCTCTCCCTCTCCTTTTCCTTCTTCCTGACCTTGCTTTCTGTGTGTCCTTTATTCGACAATTTAATTACCGTTGTTTTTTAACCTTTATCCATTTCTAACTTAATGTTTTATTCCAAATTAGTTTTGCCCATTACTTTTTCATCATGCCCATTATGAATATTGTTTTTTATTATTATTATTATTATTATTATTATTATTATTATTATTATTATTATTATTTGCCTCTGGTGTTGTTACTGTGGTTTATTTTCCGCACTCTGACCAATGTTAGGAATTAAGTGCTCAATAGGAGGATGCTTGCTTTACAATTCCTTACATCACTGTGTAAAACTTGTTCATTCCCACAGGTGCAAAAAAATGAAACACATAAATGGGTGGAAACAAGGTAACACAACTTCCCCAGAAGTTCATAATGTATCAGAGGCTGATATAAATGTATTCAATTCCATAAAACGTTAAACAAATCATTGAAGAGGTTAACTGAGAGGGGATAGCAACTTCAGAAAGATAGACAACTGTAGGAAAACACGAAACAGTGTAGGATATGAGCAACAGATACAGTTTTTTAAAAACGGAAATTTCGGGACTTTGTTGATAAAGTTTTAAAATTTAGGAGAAAGTATCCCCAGCAGGCTAAATAAGCTGAAATACAGACTTCCAGAGCTTCAAAGACAAGATGATGAATTATTGCTTTCAGAGAGGAAAAAAAAAGAAAAAAATTTTGCCCAGACACCTGGGTAGTGAGAGACTCCCAGGACTCAATAGGTGTGGCCTGAGGCAAAATGCCCATCACTGGGAAGATGGAGCCCGAAGAGAACACCTCCGGTATAGCCAGGGCCCCAAGTAGAGGGACGGAACTCCTAACCCACCTTCAAAATCTCTGAGCCAGCATTGTTGCTGACTAAAACAACTGCAGGGATAAATATGGAACAAAGACTGAAGAAAAGACAGTCCAGTGACTGGCCCAACTTGGGATCTATCCCATGGGCAGGCATCAAACCCTGACTACTACTGGTGCTATGTTGTGCTTGCAAGTCAGGAGACACAGACTTTTTATGTATTTCAAGATTCTTCTCTAATACAAATGTTCCTATTTAGTCTCTCAGCCACGTCCCGTAGGTCATGCAAGGTGAGGTCATCATAATCTTTTAATTATTTTGTTCATTTATGTCCCAAATGTTGCCCCTTCCTGGTCCCCAACTCAGAGTTCTTCACCCCATGTGTCCACCCCTTCACATGGCTGTCTCCTGAGAGGCTCTACCAGAAGCTGACTGAGACAGATGCAGATACTTACAGCCAACCATTGGACTAGGTCGGGACCCCATGGAAGAGTTAGAGGAAAGATTGAAAGAGCTGAAGGGGATGGCAAGCCCATAGGAAGACCAATAAGACCAATGGTATCAACTAACCTGGACCCTTGAGAGCTCCCAGATCTAACCTACCATCAAAGAGCATAGACATATGCAGAAGATGCCTGCTTACTCTGACCTCAGTGGGAGAGGATGTGCCTCGTTCTGCCGAGACTTGATGGCCCAGGCAAGGGAAGGCCTGGGAAGTGGGGTCACGTGCTATTTCAGAGGGCTGGCCTCCTGCACTCTCCGTGCAGTTGGCATGTTTGTTCACTGCAGTTCCGCTTAGGCTGATGAGACTTCATGGGTGTGGATTCTAATGTTACTGGAGATGCGCTCACAGCAAACTCCCTCACCCTCTGACTCTTACAGTCTCTCTGCTCCCTCTGCTACAGTGATCCCTGAACTGTAGGCATGAAAGTGCTTTGTACATGCCTTCACTGGAACTGGGCTCCAAAACCACAATTTACTTGGTTGTGGGTTTCTGTCGTGGTCTCTCTGTTACCTTCAGGAGGGGTGAAGACTATGCTTATCTATGAGTATACAGAGTAGGTGAAGGATTATGCTTGTTTAGGAAGCCAGTGGTTATAGATTCTCCCCGAGTAGTCAGCACAGGTTAGTTATCAGGCCAGCACCAGGCTTTATGATAGACCTGTGCTGAGCAGGTCTTAAGCCCAAAGAGACTTGTTGGTCACTGCCAAGGTCTGTGTGCTACTACCGCACCCACGGGGCAACTGCACAGTCATTATCACTGATGTGCTTCATGAGTGTCCTATCTTGGTAGGACCTTTGGCTGTCTTCCTCCTTTGGAAGCGTGCATCATAAAAGCTAGTCCTCAGGGAGAGGGGGTTCAAAGTCAATCCCAGCCCAGGGGCCTCTGGAAATGCACAGTATTTCAGCAATGGTGCCTGGAAGATGATGGCCATCTAGTGTTCAGCATGGCAGAAACACAGGAGAGACTGCCTGCACCTCGACAAGTCGGGAGGAAAGTACTGGCTTTGTAAGTTTTCCTATGGTCTCCCTCCACACAGTGTTCTCCCATGCCCCGCCCTTCCCCTCCCCACACACTGAAAACAGCAAGAGACACTGCAGAGAAGCATCCCCAGGCTAAATAAGCAGCATAGGTGCTGGAAACATGCTTGCCCACCTCTGAATGTACCCAGAGTCACAGACTGTGCACTGTAAGTTGGTGAGCTGTCTAATCTTGATTCTGGAATAACAAAGCCAGTTCTGAAGTCACAGTCATCTTGACTATCAATTTTTGGTTCACATCCTGAAACTATATGGACTAAAAATAAAAAATTTCTTGGAGAAGAAATTTTAGCTTCCTATGTGTCATTGTAGCTCGTGTGGGTGTGCAGGTATGTTTGTGTGTGTGCATGTATGTGTGTATATGTGTCTGTATGTGTGTATGTCTGTGTGTATATGTTTGTATAGTGTGTGTATGTGATATATGTTTTGTATTTGTGTATATGTGTGAGTATGTATGTGTATATGTATATGTGTGTATGCATGTGTATGTATGTATATTTGTATGTGTGTATATGTGTATGTGTGTATGTTTGTGTGTCTGTGTGTTTATGTGTATATGTGTGAGTATGTATGTGTGTATGTGTGTATAAGTGTGTGTGGGGGACCGTGAAAGGCAGCCTGGTTCCTGGTTGAGCTAAGGCTAGAAACCCCAGAAACCCTGAAGGGACAGGAAAGTGGTAGGCATTTTGCCTGACTCCCAGGCACCAGGCCCCTGTCACTAGCCCCACCCCTCCTAGATTTGTGACCATCAGTCACATAAGGGCAATGCCCTAAGGCCCTCCACAGGTAGAGGATATGACCTTTGGTCCTGTAGGCTTAGCCAATAACCTTTCCCTCCCAGACACTCCTCCCTGTAAAAAGGTATTTAATCTCTGGCCCACTCTGAGAAGTGGGGTACGGTTTTACACATCCACTTCCTGCCATGACAATAAATGCCTTAAAACCATGGACTGCCTCTTTTCACCAGGATCCTCCGTGGGGAGTCATGGAGAAGGCTTTTGCCTGTAGAGCCGCCATCTAGTCTTCTGTAGAAGGCCTCTCTGTGCTCCCAGCCATGGCTGTCACCAAGCCAAATCCAAGCCTCGAGCCCTCAAGCTAAGGACTATCCCCACAGGATCAGACAGAACCCTGCCTTCTTACCTCCCCCTCCTCCCTGTTGGGGGACAGATCCAGCCCTTGGGCCCCCACTCTGTTCTCAGCTCTTCTGTGGCTCCGAGTGGTGCCTGGGTGTCCGAGAGCCTGAGAATCAGATGGTCCTGGCCTCACCACAGGCCCGGGGACCCCCGAACCAGCTCCAGCTGCCCTGGGCCTCAGACTGTGCTTCCCCACCCCTGGAGAGGTGTCTTGAGACTTCCCTATGGCCCAACACTGGCCCAGTGACAGCATAGGATAAATGCAGTCACTACATCCTGGGTTCCTGCATCCTGCCTCCCAGAGGGGCTGTGCCTGACGAAACAGACTTGGACACCATAACCCTACATGTGTGTGTTTGTGTGTGTATGTTTGTATGAGTATATGTGTATGTGTGTATGTGTGTGTATGTTTATGTGTGTATGTGTTATGTTTTTATGTGTGTATATGTGTGAGAATTTACGTGTATATGTAGGTATGTGTGTATGAGTGTATGTAGGTGTATTATATATGTGTGAGTGTATGTGTGTATGTTTGTATGTGTGTATATGTATGTGTATGAATGTGTATGTTTGTGTGTGCATATGTATGTGTGTATGTGTGTATATATGTATGTTGTTATGTATATATGTGTATGTGTGTGCTTGTGTGAGTGTGTGTACTTGTGTGAGTGTATGTATGTGTGACACACACAAAGTAAGCTTTTCAAGTTCTTTAATTTTCATAATTCACCTTAATTCTTATTAATTTCCTCAAGCAGCTGATTCTAAGACTTCCTACTTCAAACAGTTTTCAACTACAACCAAACTTAAATCAAAAACAGTCAACAAAATGTCTGTGGTGATAGAAAAATTGTACAGAACTGGTCATAGTTCTAATATACTGATTGTCACATGGTGCCCCCAAATATATGTAGTGTGGCTACAAGGTAAGCATTTGCCAAATACAGAACAAAAATTCACATAATCGCATATGAAATTTCAGCGTCTCTTTAAGTAAGACCTGCTCATCAAGGGTGTCTGTACCACACAAGAGAAGGAAAGTGACAGCCAGTTTACCCTGGCCTGGGCACTACTGCTGGCATTATGGGTTTGAAGCATGGTCTTCCTTTGAGTCTCCACTACATCCCAAATTAACACACGTGAGAAATGTTCCCTCAAAAGCACTCTGGCAAGAGCCTCTCTGAAGAGCATTGAGCTTCCCTTACTGTTCCTGAGCAACACCTTTGTGTTATGGTCACAATGCACCTCATGGGGCTGGAGGTATGTACGGTGCAGCGATTAAAAGCACATACTGTTCTTATCCCCAGCACCTGCATGGGGACTTAGAACATCTACAACTCCAGTCCGGAGGATCCAGGGCCCTCTCCGGCCTCTATGGGCTCCAGACATGCGAGCAGTGCACCTACATACATGTAAGGAAAACACTCAGACACATAAAGCAAAAATGAAAAATGCACCTTTGTGCTCCGAGGGTCGCTCAGTGCACCTGTGTCCCCTCTGGTTTCTCCACGGCCATGGCTTATGCACAGCTCACCATTCTAGCTTGCATTGTATTTTCCGTTCATGGCATTTCTCCTCTTTTCAAACGCTTCACAGATGCTCAGCCACAGTATGTGCTGAAATAGACTCTGCATGCGTTTGCTTCTTAACACACATTGATGCAAGAGAGCATACTAAGTTGGGGAGGCATGTGTTAACACCGTAAGGAGATCTCACGCGTAAATGCACAGGCTGGACATGCCAGTGTCAGGGGAAAAAAACTAAACTAAAACGAGTGACTACATTTCTAGTGCATTATCAATGCACAATCCACTAAAAGGTTTGCAATCTAATGATTTTGGTCTTTAATTTTTCTGTCTGTTGTAACCTTTTTGGCACTATCTGAGGAAGAGTTGTAAGAAGTTGATGAATTGTCTGTATATCGAACTAGAGATGGCCGGACTAATTTTATATCATGGGATAAAGAAAAGTAATAAACTACCCAGCTCCCTTAAAATAACAGTGTTAACAGATTTCTTATGCTCTTTGGTACCTCCGCTATTCAGTGAAACTTTTAACTGCCAAACACCAACTATGTTTCCCTCATACTTTTGGAAATCAAAAGTTGAACATTGCCAACCTGCCCCAAACAGGGACCCTTGACAAACTGCATGGTGTGACCAAGTTGCTTTGCATTTCACACTTTCAAATGAAGCTGCAGTGCATTTCCCCGCCCTCTGCTGCACTCTGCAACCTGCTCGCCCACACTCACCACTGTCAGACAATGCAGGGGCCCAGGCAGCTGCTTTCACAGGACAAGTTGCAGCTCTGGCTTTCAGAAGGGTCTGGCTTCTGCTCTGCAGAGTGCTGGAGCCTCTGTGGTCAGGGAGGCGACCTGGGAACTCTGAAGAGGGGAGAGGAAGTAGCAGGCAGTAGGGTGGAACTGGACTGTTAAGTCAGGCCTTATCGAGGCCAGATGGCTTATGTCGATGAGTCAGGCCTTATCGAGGCTGGTTGGTTTATGCTGAGCCAGGCCTTATCGAGACCAGGTGGTCCATGATTGGACTACTTCCCCATAACATGTAATGTTATTCTTTTGCAAGGTACACTGGACCTCACAGCAGGGTTAGTGGGGGATAGTTTTAAAAATCTTTATTCTTTCATTCCCCACTTCTGCTTGTGGCTTTTTCTAATCTTAGAACTCGGAGCCGCCTTCTTTAATTTTTTTCCCTAAGGTCTTCTGAGGCATGATATTGTTGGCGAAGCATTAAAATTTCACTGCACTAACTCTTTCTCTAATAAAAGCTACTAACTTATTTAAAAAATACAGGGTCCAACTGTCAAAAGTAACAAGAGAATAATTAAGGGCCCTAAGAGCATGGAAATTAATGTGGTGAGCCAAGGAGACTGAGAAAACCAACTTTTAAACTATCCTTGATTAGCCTCTCTCTCTTTCTGTCTGTTGGCCAATCTTTTTCGTAGTTTGGACATGGAGTCCCTAATGACCAGAGTGATCAACATAGAAGCGACACTCTTTTCTTAGGGCAGCACATAACCCACTCTCTTTAAGAAACAGTAAATCTAGTCCTCTCCTGTTTTGTTAGACCACCTCTGAGAGGGAGGTCACTGATTCATCAAGCTTAGATATGGATTGTTCTATGGCTTGTAAATCTTCATCTGTTGTAGATCTCAATTCATGGAAATATTGAGGGGTCTGTATTAATGCTGCTGTGCCTGTTCATGCACCTGTGGCTACCCTGAGTCCCAATATGACTGCTAGGGTCAAGGAAATGGGTTCCTCGTGGAAGCACCTCGGATGTTTGTCAAACTCATCTTCAAGAGTGCCTGCAGGGTGATAATAAACTCGAGGGACCAGTCGTACGAATATACAATAGTCTTTGGTATCCTCAAAGACAGAAGTAGGAATACAAGGGGTTAGTCCTGACCCACAAGCCCACCACTTATCAAGGGTGGGCACTAAGAATCTGTTAGTAGAGGTTTGAGGGCTCTTGAGGATCTCATTACAGGGATGCCTGTATGCAGCTGGTAGGCTTTCTAGGCAGGTTCCTTTTCTGGAGACCTCTGTAAGGGTTAATCTGTTAACTGTTCCAGGCACAGACATCATAGCTTGTGGTGTTATTAAATGTCCCAGATACCGCAACACCTTCAAAATATGGGGTCCCGAGGAGAGGCAAAGCCAGCAGAATTCTGTCATATAAGGGTTGGAACCATTTAACACGGTGAATGACCCTTGTATCAAATTCAGTAATCTTTGTTCAGTGCTCCGGAAGAGTGGAGGGGAGATTAGAGAGGACCTCGAGGGTGTGGTTCTGGGGAATCTGGGGGAGGGAGCCTTTGTTCAGGTAACACTTGATTGGAGCCTAAGGATTGAGCAGGAAGGCTCTCTATTTTTAGTTGTATTGTAAAAGTGGCACCTAAATCTTGTTTCAACAGCCTATCTGGAAAAATCCATTGGCGGCCCCATGCCCTTCCCCTCAACCATTTTGAAATATCTTCAGTCTGTCCTTGGGTGGTAAAAGTAATGTTTAGAGGCAAGCATGTGGGGCTGGAGTCACAGGCCCCTGCACTGTTCTGGCTACACTTCATTGGGGAAGTATAAGTTTTATGTACACAATCCAATCCTGAGAAGAACTGGGTTTCCAGTAGGCTTCTCCAGTAGTCTCATATCCCCAAGCAGAACAATATAAACTTTCTAAGCCCCCACAACGCCGGATGGTAGCCCGGTCTCCACCATCTCAGGGGCAAACGTAAAACCCCAGTCTCCCCATGTGGCACCTTGCTTCTGGACTTCCAAATCCAAACTTGCCCCCAGGTGAAAATCTCTTTGGGACTTCTAGGGGTATACTCTGAGGATCTGTGTCAGGAATGTCCCAGGTGTCTAGCCCAGCTACCAACTTACAAAAGTCAGGAGTGAGAGCGGGCCACCATGTGTATGGTGGGGCCACGTTGGAGATGGACCATATTACCTCCCCAACCTGGGAGGAGACTTGCCAAATCAGTTTCTGGGGGATATGGGGATTATAAGCGCTTAGGACAGAGATGGAGCTCAAGAGAATTAGCAGTCTTTTCTAACTTCCATTCATTTCTGAGAACATCTGATACTTCCTTTTTCAAACAGGAGATGTGGACCTATGAAGCAATCCCGTCTACCTTAACAGCAGTGGGAGTGGTTAACAGTACTAGGTAGGGTTCTTTCCAGTGAGGTTCTAGATTTCCAGCCTGGTGTCGCTGGATCAGGATTTCATCTCCCGCTGGGAACTGGACTTCCCGTCATGTTGGCATCCTTCACTTGGCTCCAAATTCCACTTTGGACTGTTTCTAAAGCCTTTAAATGAGCAAACAGGGTTTTAGGAAGAGCCTCAGGGCAGGGGGCCCAACCCAATTCAATAAGGGGTGGGGGACTCCCATACATAATCTCATGCTCTACCCACTGAGCTAGCCTGGTAAGGCTGAATCTGGAAAGGGCATTTCTTGCTCTGAAGAGAGCAAGAGGGAAGGAGTGCCACCCTGCCTGCCCCAGTCTCCATGGTCAATTTGGTCAAAGTCTCTTCTAGAATTTTATTTATTCTCTCTACCTGTCCTGAACTTTGAAGTCTGTAGATGTAATTTAATTTCTAATTGACCTCTAAATACCTGGCCACACACCCTGGCTTACCTTGATTTCGAAAGCAGGGACGTTGTCTGATCTGATTATCTTGGGCACTCCAGACCGGGGAAAGATGTCTTCCAGTATCTTCTTGATGACTACTGAGGCTGTCTCTTGCTTGGTGAGGAAAGCTTCTATCTATTCCTGAAAAGGTATCTACAAGCAGTAGGAGATACTTGTGATCATATTTTCTTGGTTTTATCTCAGTGAAGTTCACTTTGACTTTTTACTAAACTCTCTAGGTCTCTTTGCTCTGTTTGCTTGTTAAGCATTCACTTACTGACATACCTTATACTTTTTTACTGCCTCTCTGGCTAAAATCTTAAAGTCTATTACATATATCTGAACTACTTGGACAAGCTTCTTATCTGCTAAATGAGTCCATTTGTGTATTTGGGAAAGTGAGTCTTTTGTTTGTTCTCTGGGGAATATAGTTTTCCCTCAAGTGTGCCATTGTCTTTTTTTTTTTTTAAAGCAATTTGAGCCTTTTCTTCTGCTGTACATTCTAAGTGAGGCCATCCTTTAGTCCGATTCCAGTTCCCAGTGGCTGTCTCTTGCAGGCCTGTAGCCAGGATAGGCTCCTGCATAGCCATTTTTCGAGCCACTTTATCTACTTTGTTATTGCCCCATGCCACTGAATCTCTTCCTTCCTGATATCCTGAGCAATGAATAATACTCATAGTTGTTGGCTTCATCAGGGCATCCAAGAGATGGCAAAGGCATCTGCGGCATTGATGTGCTGGGGGGTAGAGGTTCAGCATTCCCAGATGACATTGTGTTGTCCACCATGGCAGCTTCTATCTATTCCTGAAAAGGTATCTATAAACACTAGGAGACATTTGTAACCATATTTTCCTGGTTTTATCTCTGTGAAGTAAATTTCCCAGTAGGATCCAGGCCGTTCCCCACAGAGCCTCCTGCCAGAGTCAACCTTTCTGAAAACAGTTACCTTTTGGCATGGTATACATCAGTGCACTATCTGTTCCACGAGATACTTGAGACCTGTGACATAATATTTCGTTTTTGAAAATGTCTGGATGAGTTTGTTTACCCCTAAGTGAGTCTTTTGACACATTTGTTTTATCATGGCCTCTGCCTGGTTTTGTAGCAGGACATTCTTTCCCGTTGAGGTGTACCAGAGTCTCTTCCTCGGCCTGGCTGGGTCATGGAGGGCCATTAACAGGCCAGAATCTCTCTTTTTTTTTTTTTGCCCTCAGATGTCCAGCAGGACCCTCTTTCTTTGATGGACTGTAAGGCATACCTGCTGTCCACATAGATGTTAGTCTCTCTCTCAGCTCAAGGAGGCTTTGCTGAGGGGTGGGCTCTACCCTCTAGTAAGTGCCTTCCTGGTAGGGCCTGAGCCCCATATGACTCTGTTCCACCCATCTTTTCTTCTCTAGAAGCTGCTCCATCTATGAACCAGATGTCTACCCTTCTGGTGGCTGGTGTTAGATCTTTATGCCACCACATTTTCAGTGAGCACCTGCACAGACAGTCTTGAAGGGGTCTGGGTCAGGGTCCGGAAGCAGGGTTGGCAGTTGGGGTTCCAGACTCATGGGGGCAATCTGGGATCACAAGGAACAAGTGGGATACCGGCCCCTTGAGTCCCAGGTCCACCGGTTCTTGGTGGTCCCATGGTATGGTTTGTTGCCAGTAGTCCCCTGTACTCCTAACTTCTGTGGCCAATATATTTCCTCTACTTGTCTTTTATTGCTCTTTAACTCTCTAGCTTCTACTTTTTTGTCTCTTTTCTTCTCTAGCTTCCTGTTGTTTTTATTCTTTCTCTCTTTCTCTTTCTCAGTCTCTCTGTTATACTATCTTTTTCATCTTCCTTTACAGCTACTAACTGCCCTTGTGTGCAAGACCTGAACCACCACTTCCCTTACTTTCTCTAACTTACACCTAACTCTGTGTAACTAGGTTAAACTCTTTTAAATTTCTGTAACTTTCTCTTTATAGCTTTTTCTTTTAGCCAGATTGGTGGGGCATTTTCCCAGCCCTAGGAGACCCACCATGGAGCCTGGAGGTGAACCTGGGCACTCCCTACCTTCAGGGTGTGGAGAATCAACAGGCAGGAGTGGTCTTCTCCCCTAGCATCTGGAACATTTTCTGGCCTCTAGGCAAATTCTGTCTTTCCTCGGTGGTAAAGAAGACCTGTAACAGTTACTAACAAGCATCTAGATGTCAAGTGGCAGACATACAAATTGTAACCGGTTCACCTGGGACTTTCAGGACCTCAGTAGCAGCCCTTTACCAAACTGTCTCACTGGGTTAAGGCCCATGGAAAAACATTAATCCTGACTTTATTACAGCCAAAGCTAATTCTAATTTGACTGGCAAAACAAAAGTTCTTCACAATTTATTTGTAGATTCTTTTGAAACATTTAGGGCTTCCACCTGCCCCTCAACCTAGAACATTTGACCACAGGGGCAGAAACTAACTACTGGGGGATGGATCAAAAAGAAGCGCGCTCATGTCAATGATGACTTAACAGGAAGGTGGCTGTGTTGGGAGACCGACTCCCTCTCTTGGAATGGGGCCAACAGATGGGAGCCTTGGCTCCCTTAAGAGCACCGACTGCTCTTCCAGAGGTCCTGAGTTCAATTCCCAGCAACCACATGGTGGCTCACAACCATCTATAATCAGGTCTGGTGCCCTCTTCTGGCCTGGAGTTGCATACATGCAGGCAGAAAGCTGTATAGGCGTATACACAATAAAATAAATAAATAGAATTAGGTAATTAATTAATTAAAAATAGCTTCTACTTAATGAGACGCTCTCCTTCTGTGAGCAAGTGTTGAGAGGTCTGGCACACTGAAGGCAGCAACCTGGAATCAGGGCAAAGTCTCATAAAGACCACCCCTAACTCCACGCTATCTTTGCTGTGGCATCAACCCGGCCGGCCTCATCACCTTGAAACTCCTCTTACGCTGACATGCCTGAGCTGCGCCTCTGCCTGCGTCGCAGCCTGCCAGCATGCCACCCTCAGGCCCACACTTCCCTGCTCTCGCTGTCCCTTCCTGAGAAAGCTGTGAATGTCTAAGCAACAGGGAGAATCTTCAGGATCTAGTAAAGCTGTAGGTTCTTCTTGTTAATGCCTGCTTTCAGACAGAAGAGTCTTTCTACGTCATACCTGGGTCCTTCATACACAACTGGTAACAGCAGCTAGACTGGGCAAGGGGAGCAAAGGGAAGGGCATCTCTCCTTATGGGAGGAGGCTCAAAGAGAGAAAGATAAAACTCCCTGGCAGAAAACAATTTTCTCAAGCAGGTGATAACTAGGTTAAGCACCAAGAGGGACCAAGCTCACGCTCTTTGAGCAAACAGAAACAAATAGTTCCGTGAGTGGGATTTCCAGTTATAAAGGTCAGAGGAGGAAGAGGCCAATACTGAAGGGGCTGCATCCCTTGCCGACCGGGGGAGGCCTACTCTAAGCTCACAGAGGGAGCAAAGAATCGCCAGTAGAGGTCAGGGGTGAGTGCTGCACTGGAGCTTCATCGCCTGGGCGGGACCAGAAAGCTGTCTGCCTCCAGAGGGGCAGAGGGATGCAGGAGGATGGGTACACCATAAGTGCTACAAAGAGGCATGGCTGCACACCTGTGGGTCAGGCTCTGTGGGACTCGAGCCTGCGGCTTTCGTACCTGTGGCGACACCACTCCACTGCTTTCTTCTTCCAGTGGGCAGAGTTACCGAGGCTGCTGCAGGGAGGAAATGGGGGATGCCAGGGGAGGAGCTGGCCATTCAGGAGGCTCTCCCTCAATCTCAGGATAGATCTTGGGAGAGCAGAGATTGCTGAGGGATTTTGAACCAGGTTTTGCCAGACCGAGGAATGCAGGTTGCTTTGCTGGTCCGGGTGCATCTGGCTTTCCTGACAATAGCTTTAACTCTCAGAATCATAGTCGTCAAAGAGCCCTGAGCGGAGGGCAGCCGACGCAGTCGGCCACTCAGCGGTGCAGAAAGTCTGCACTTTCCCTTCTTAACTTCAACTGACATATTAGCATGTCTGTCCCTAACTGCAGTCCAATGATCTAGCACGTCAGAGGCATAGGGAGTACGTTACTGTCTGTCCATCATCACCAGAAAAACACTAAACAGAACAAGCAACCAGACAACACAAAGAGACCACAGTATCCAGACAACAACTGCCGATGCCTGCCTCACGGGCACCAGCCAAAAGGCAGTTTTCAGAGCGGGAAGACGTCTTTGAAGTTTCTCTTCACAGAGGAACACACTATCAAATCTTCTACCCGATCGAAACCACTAAGGCGAAATCCCTAGCTCTCCTGCTGCCCTGAAGCGTCCCCCAGGGCTGCAGCTTGTGGTCCCTCTCACACTGTGCGTGTAGCCGACCACAGCTTCTGAGCTTTAGCTCCAGGCAAACTGCAAAATAAGCGCTTTGAATGTACAACAAGACTAGAACAGGCAGGCCACAGACAATGACACATCAGACACAGTATGGGGATCTACCTTACATCAAGAGGTCTTGGAGTTGAGTGGTCATGAGATCTCAGACGAGTCCCAAATGAAAAGACCAGTGGGGTGGGAAGACCCCCTCAAATCAAGGCTGACGCCTTCCCCCAAGAACTCAAGCCGGTCTTGATGTAATGGAGCAGAGGTGTATTTGAGACCAGGCTCAGGACAACACGTATCTCACACAGAGACAGAGGTCGACCCGAGCCAGGTGGCTATAAGAGAGAAAACTACATGGGTGGTTGGCAGCAGTCACTAAAGCAATTTCCACTGGTTTTGTTTACATTGGCACACACTTCAGTCACTTGGGCTCCAAGTCAACTCCAGTCACCTGCCTGCAAGGCTGACAACTCTTTTTCTCCAGGACTGTAGGTCAGGTATCTCGAAGCCACATAGCGACTGCCATTCAGCCAGGCCTTCTTATAGAGCCGGGATGGTTTTGCTGAGCCCAGGCGCCTCGGGAGGCCAGAGTGGTCTGTATTGACCTTCTCCTGTATATTATGTTATTCTTTGCCTGCCAATTACTTTTATTTCATGCAGTGTCGAAAATGAAATTTAAATCTTTATTCTTTCAGAGGAGAAATGACATATGTATGAAAAAATGCCATAATGAAACCCCATTACTGTATATACCAACTTAAAATGCATGGACACTTATAGCGCAAGGCCCTGAGTTAAGTCTATCGAAAAAAGAAAAAACAAAAACAAAAAAATACATAGGACTGGGCATGGTGGCTAATATCTTTAATCCCAGCACTCAGGAGGCAGTTGGGCTCTGTGAGTTCAAAGCCAGTGTTGGTGAGATCACGCTTTTAAAAATGAAAACGCACAAACCAAAGCAGCCCTTATATAGTGAACACATATTTCAGAAATATTGCTTACTAGAGCACAGATTTCTTGACTACAATACCACTAAATTTTTTAAAACATACTAATCTATGATGTCAACTTCTTACTAGTAAATATACTCGATGCTAGGGGATTTCTGGTCGTTTCCCCAATCTCTGCTACATATTTCTAAGGGCCCTCTCTCAATTGGGTAATCCTGTATGTAAACTTCTATAATACAAAATGTGAAAGCAGTCCTGGAAAGCTCATTCTATTCCTGGATCTGGCGTCATCTGATACAAACTTGGGCAATCCTATCTCTCTGGACCCTCAGTTTCCCCCGTCATCTCTACATTCTCTGGTTGGCAACATGTCAACGAACGCCCCCACCCACTACTCACGACGATGTTTTTGGTACCTTTTTTTCACCGGGAAAGGACCCGTAAAGTGATAATGATTATCATCTACATATCACAACGTGCGTGGAGGCCATCAAACCACGTCAAATAATCAATTATGACGCGGAGGTATCGTATTAATTGATCTGCATCAACAACGTAAAAAACAACTGAACAATACAAATCAGCGACACTGAATACAGGGCAACCTCATGTCAACGAAGAACAGAACCCGCAGAACAACAACCCACAACATCCTTTCCTAACCAAATGATTGAACAAATTAACATCGCTCTTGAGCAAAAAGGTCCAGGAATTTCTCAGCCTGGGTCATTTGAAGCCTGCCGTCGGAATAACGTCAGAAAAGGGCATATACATCAATTAAAAAGTGAAGAATAGAATCCACGTTCTTCACTGAACAGGACGATATAGAATTCACTTAATTACGAGGCATTACACGGTAATTGGGTTGCAGTTTACTTTCTGACAGTGACAGTTTGCGTGAAACCTGTCACAGACTAAATAGTTTGGTGATTAGCAGTTATGGTAAGTCAGTCAACCACCAGGAATAATCCTTCATATTATTATCGGTGGCTTCACCAACGCTGCTCAGTGCTCTGAATGCTTCCAGAGACACCTTATATTTCTATACATACGAATTTTAACATCAGGGTAACTCACCAGAAATGGTGCTATTAAGCATATTTTTACACGATCAGATCCACGGAGGATCATCAGCAATTGTTCTTTATTCATTTTTGTCGCTCCATGCTTGCTCTTCATCCGGTTAAAATATTGCTTCAAATCTTTCCTGTGAGATTTGAGCACGTTAATATACATACATCTGTCGGTTGTTCCCTCAGAATGCCAGCAGGACCACTGATACGTAATACTGTGGTAACATTCCTATCATTTTGACGCCAAATCATCAACAAAACACAAGGAGGTCCAGACAGATTCAAAACGATAAAACGATAATGCAAACTACGCTCGTGACATCACATGGAAGGTTTCGTAACCGGGTTGCCATTTTAAAGAAATATTCGATCAATTGCGAAAAGATTTAGACGTAGTTGTTTTGTTCTGAACTAAAACGTCCACCAACGTCTCACATTATATTTACTATCTGTAGCCACAGATAATACCATCGTGTTAGAAACGATAACACCATTGTTAATAAAAAAGGACTTAAAAAGGTTGTAAATGTTAAATTCTCAAGAAACGCATCATAAAACGCGTCCTATGATGATTTGAAATCGAGAGAAATCACATTTCAAAGCAATACAGGAAAATATTTGCTAAAGCAGGAATTTTTCCGATGAGTTCTAATATCCATGAACACAGAATACTTACCGGTAATTCTACTATTTACTGAGAGCATTCCAGAACACTACCAAATCTTTCCACTAATCCGCGCGTCCGGTTTCTTCCGTCTCCAGCACCGGGCGTTGTACCAATGCAATACGTGTACGCGCAAACCCTGTGTGCATCGTTTAATTATTCCCGGACACTTTCCGCAGAGGGTTCCCCCGTCAGACTGGACATAGTTAATCCGGGAATACAATGAAAGCGATTCATCGCACCTGACATACATTAATAAATATTAAATAATATGAAATTTCAACTCATTGTTTAGGTTTGTTTAATTTTCACACATACGATTCTACTGCGAACTTCAAAAAGCATCGAATAACACCATGAAAAAATGCTACTCATTCTGCGCTGGCCCTGCTTATTACAGGATGTGTAGCAACAGACGTTTACTGTTCAAAACAAACCGGCAGTAGCGCAAAGGCCATCACCCATCATTTCTTCGTTCTGGAATTAGGCGGAAAGCTATCGGTCTGCAGCCAAAATTTGTAGCAGCACAGAAATGTTGGTAAAACAGAAGTAACCATTTAGTAATGGATTGCTCGGTTTTTGTCTTTGTTTATCTCCGCTGGAAGCCTGTTGGTAACCAATGCTCACAATAATTGCATGAATTTGCTTGCTCGATAGCGAACAACTCTATCTCTACCTTTCATTAATATACCTTCTGGGTTCCTTCAGTTGTTTTGCATAGTGATCAGCCTCTCTGAGGTGAAATGTAATCCCGTTCAGCGGTGTCTGCCAGTCGGGGAGGCTGCATTATCCGCGGAGGCCTTGGTAGCTTCACGCACTGACTGTAGACTGCTTTGATGTGCAACCGACGACGACCAGCAACATCATCGCAGGCATCATTTTTCAACATCAGCTAACTCCTTCGTGTATTTTGCATCGAGCGCAGCAACATCACACGCCTGACGCATCTGCATGTCAGTAATTGCCGCGTTCTGGCAACCTGATTCTCTGGCATTTTTGTCGCGGCTGGTAATGGCGCGCGTTATCACATTAATGATTAACGGCCGCGGCAGGCAGACAGTGATGCAGATAACCAGAGCGGAAGGAGATAATCGCGGTATTGACTCTGCTCGCCCATCAATCTCTCTGACCGTTCCGCCCGCTTCTTTGAATTTTTGCAATCAGGCTGCTGTCAGCCTTATGCTCGAGCGAGCCACAACCAGCGCCCGGCGGTGGGCTTTGAATATTGCTGCAGCACGGTCGATTGCCCTGACGGATATACGATCAATCATAGAGGTAAGCGCCACGCTCCTTAATCTGCTGCAATGCCACAGCGTCCTGGCTTTTTCGGAGAGAAGTCTTTCAGGCCAAGCGCGCTGCTTTTGGTAGGCATCCCACCAACAGGAAAAGCTGGTAGCGTCAGCCTGTTGATTTGAGTTTTGGGTTTGGCGGCACAAGTTTGCGAGGTGATCGGGTAATCGTAAATAGCTCTCCACCGCCTACAATGACGTCGCAACCGCGTTTTGGTTTTCTGACGTCCGTTATCAATTCCCTCCGACCACGCCAGCGCATATCGAGAACGCCTTACGTTGATTGATTTCTGCATCTTCTACTCCGGCTTTTTTAGGCGAAGCGTTTATTAAGCGAACCAATCGGTCGGTACCGATGTAGCCGATAAACACGCTCGTTATATAAGCGGATTGCTCATAGTCCGGCGAAGTCGAGAAAGTCACGAATAGACTAAGCGATAATGGCGCACATCGTTGCGTCGATTACTGTTTTAAACGCACCGCCATTACTGCTCTGCCGCAAGGTACGCCATTGCAAACGCAAGGTTTGCCCCGATACGCATTTCCTTTGCCGCGAGAATGGCGGCCCAACAGAATCATGTTTTCTGGCATCTTCGTAACCCCCAATAAGGTTGCTCTATTTAATTAGGAATGAGTCGATTACTGATAGAACAAATCCAGGCTACTGTGTTTAAGTAATCCAGTTTGTTCGTGACCGATATGCAGGCAAAACGGCAGG